>NW_007579264.1:33825-36450 GCF_000690725.1 Stegastes partitus
ACTCTTTGCTTACATTTAGACTGCACTTTCAGCAAAATTCTGAAATGCTCTGGTCTCCAACAAGCTATTAAGCTAATTACTGAACAGTGTTGCTCACAAAAAGCAGTTTGTTTCCTGTGAAACATGCTTCTAATTGTGTTTTATATTTCCTTAGAGTTCAGGGACCTCTGCGCAGCTAAAAACAATTTGTCTTTTTGACACTAGATGGCGGAGTTGCACCATTAATGGAGACTATTATAAGATGCTCTGGATGGATGGATACAACTCCTCAGTGGTAAAAAAAAAGCACACGGAATAGACAGAGCTAATTAATTAAAAAAAAGAGCTTCTGTATATTTGCTACATCACTACAAGTATTTCTTTACTTCTGGAATAACAGAAAGTCCTGAAGGACAAAATTATTTCTTACCAATGCCTCTAAACAAAAATCAGGGTCCTCTCTGTTGTCGTCATGATAAAGTATGATTTGTTAATTAAAAAATTATAAAACAGAGAAAAAAAAAAGCATCTGCACAGAAATCAACATTCCAGCTTATTTTGTAGAGAAACCAGCCGTTTTCAAAGATTGAACTATTGTCCTTTTCGCACGGAATAAATGCTTTTGCATTTAAATACTCCAAGTAAATGTCAGTATTGTACTTTGCGAGGACAGATGAAGAGGATTGCCATCAAATTAGCGGTCACCTTGATCATCAGAGGGAGCAGAATATTTTATATTACATATAAGGAGGTTCATAAAAGCTCAGCAGTCTGTCATGGTCATCTCCTGATAATAGACCTAAAAGGCTAGACTAATGTCCAGCTTTGCTTGATTATGCATATTAATGACACCTCAAGAATTCATCACAAAAATCTTTTTTCAGTGGGTGAGGAGGGCAAACGGTAATAAATGGCAGAATTTATTCACTTTAGGAATAATCCCTTTAATCAGGAGAGGAAACTTTCATGATGCTGGTAGGCCAGGCAGCTTGAATTCTTAAATAATTTAACTAAATCAATTTTATATGTAATATGATCGCTTATCCAGGAAAAACAACAAATCCTTTAGGAACTACTGAGCTCATGAGCTTGGGAGCACTCGTGTTATAATTAAAGGATAATAAAAACAATTGCTTTTCCATGCTTAGTCTGGGGAAAAAGGAACTGCAGGTGGCATACGCAACAGTGCAGGTTTTCAACAACTGGGCTGCCTACTGGCCCAGCATTATACTCTAAGGCTAGCTGCACTGGGCTTTTGTTGAAGTGCTCAAGATAACACAAAGAAAACTTCAAACAGGCTTCTTATTGTGTTCTATTCTTCTGGGCAAGCTGATTACAGTTAAGGATAAAAGTTGTTCCTATACAGTAAACTAATGCGGAGAATCAGAGAGCACTAATTAAGTCATGGGGGATCTGAGGCGGTCGGCTTGGATGTGTTCCCCAACACCCAGACCATAGGGGTTTAGTGGGAACTTTAGAGCCCAACAGCAGTCAGCATCAAAGGTGTTTGTTGTCAGCTGAATGTCCGGTAGTAGCATGAACTGCTGGATCTTCAAAGCCACCTGGGAAAAAAAGAAAAAAAGAAAAGAAAAAAAAAAAGCTACAGCTTTTTAGCCTTGCTTGTCTATTCTCCTCCTGTCTTCTCTCCATCTCACTGCCCCTAGCTGAGCTTAGAAAGTTGCGCCAAATGCCATATTTGTCTGAGGGAAATGCAGCCAGTGAAAATATAAATACATGTTAACATAATGAAACAAAATCCTTGATTTAACCTTAATTTTGCTGGTCACCGTGAAAAATAAAACCAATTTAAATGGTTTTCATTTCCTCACTGTAATGACAATTAGACAGTTAGAAAGAGTCTTTAGACTAATACTGCCTGTAAAATCAGACTAATTGTGAATCTGTGAACCTGTCTTTCAGGTCAGTGTCAGCATGTTACATCTAATTTTCAAATTTAGTTTCAATAGAATGGATCTTACTATGTTTCATGATCACAGCTCTGAATAGGTGCAACTGAAGCGTCATTGCTGTGGTTTGTTTTGTGACCTCGGCAGACACTGAATAGACTGAACTTGTAAAATTGTGGGAGTGTGTGTTTGTGTACACATGTGTAATTTGTCATTTGAGGATGCTGTGTGTGTATTTAGAATATATGTCTTTGCGTAAGTATGTTTTAAATACATTTGCATCAGTTGGTGTGATGTCAAGCCACAGACGGCAGTCACTGACCAGACACACACTCGCTGAATTTTATGTGTTTGGTCCTGGTCTTTTTTCTTTCTTTTTTTTTTTTTCTTTTTGTGCCACTGGTTTTGTATTTTGTCCTTGTGTTAGCCTGGCCTCTATGTGCTCTTACCTTTCTTGCATACATCATTTTTAGATATTTCTTTTATTTGTCCGTACTATACACCTGCCTTACATCTCCTCCTGCACATTTTCTGTATCTTTAACTGATTTGATGCTCTGTGAAGGCGTCACCTGACATCCCATCCAATAACAGTTCCTGTGTGAACAAAAATGTTTAAGTAGGCTTGCGCACATACATTTACTTGCCCTGTAATTTCACATTGCAGAGTTGTTGTTGCACAGATATTCAGATGTATTGTGTTTGCATCCTAAAGCAACTTATGAGAGAAAGTTTCTGGA
>NW_007579264.1:36996-42286 GCF_000690725.1 Stegastes partitus
ACACACACACACACACACACACACACACACACACACACACTCCGGGCCCCTCTCTAAAGCCCCCAGCTTGGGCCCCCACACTCTAACTGGGAAGGGCATTCCTCAGCCCGTGCACATGCATGTGCATACACAAAACCCGCTCACTCTCATGCACATGAGCGTGCACCAGCATGGGCAGACATACAAACTGAGCCGAAAGACCACAATCTTAACTCTTTGAGCGCTGTGTCGTAATTTGCAGGTGGTAACAGCTTGAAGGTCTCCCTCTCACATGGGATATGCGTTCATTCATTTCCATGCATAAAGCTGAGTGTGTACATGAGTGCATGTGTTTGATGGGGATAGATGAGTGTCAGGTCTGAGAGTGTCTTAGTCACCAATCTATTTGATTTGTAGACAACTGTGGACACTACACACACACATGTGCGCACATGCACACACATACATATATCATATGTTTGTGAGATGCTAGGATACAGTTAACAGAAGCCAGATGCTCCAGTGTGTGTTGCCAGTAATGAAAGTGTGTATCCGTGGTGACAACAAACAGTTATTATTGTCCTGCTGTTTGGACAGCTCCCAGCCCGCAGCATCTCTGTTTACTATTAGCTTAAAGAAAGAGAACCAGAAAGAAGGAGACAGAGACCAGAGACGGAGAAAGTGAGCGGCAGATGCATGACTGAGCGGATACAAAAAGTGACTTATATTAGAACAAACATGTGTTTTAGGTAATGGTCTGGAACTGCTGAGGATTACTGTTTATTTGGCTGTTGTTCCTCATGGTAGCCAGAAGGTGGGGATGTGGGGAGCAGGCAGCCGCGGAGCAGAACGTCCTGCTCCAACTTTGACCCAGCGTTGGCCTTAAGGTTGAAGCGTTTCGGATCATCAGTTCAGTTTCAGTCTGTCCCAGTGGAACTGAGGTGGTCCTAAACTCTGAGGACATGAGGAAGCCACACGCCTACTGTATGGAAAACATTCCCATCTGTCACACATACCCACTCACACCTACGTGGTCAGCTCGTTTTCCCCCCCTCTTCACCTTCTCCAGGACTGAACTCACTCTTTGTTTCCGCTGTTAAATTACCGAGATCTGGTGCTAAAATTCTGCCGCTTCCGTTTTGGAATGTCAGAAATCCGAGTGAGCCGCTTGTTTGGAGCCGGGCCGCGGTCCAGAGAGGCTTGAGCAGTCCCAACCAAAATGTTTTTATTGACGGGTGAAAGCAGTCAGACCGACAGCACCGATTGGCTGTAATTGGTCGGCAAGTCAGTGGTGTGTTTGAAATACCCTATGTAAAGTGGCAGCCTCTGAGAGCGCACACACGCCCACCCCTGTTTCTCCCCTCCAGTTGCCTTAAGAGAAGCCAGATGGGCCACGGGGAAGCAATCACCTCTCTATTTGTCTTGGTGCTGATCAGGTTAGTGAAGTGTTCTCAGGCCTGGCCAGCAGTCTACACACTGCTGCCTGTTGTCCCTGCTGCTCGCTGCACTGCACTGCACGACTCCAGCCAACTGGCCTGGTCAGACCGCTGTGGGACTGTCTAAACAGCTGTACAGTGCGAGGGGAGGGAATGCTTTGTCACCAGCAAAGGGGCAATAAAGGGTAGAGATAACCGGTTTTTGTTTGAGCTTCGGCGAAGTCGAACGCCAGATTCGCTGCGCTGCGTAGAGCTGAGTAGCAGACGGTTAATGTGTAAATATGAGGGTCAAGCAAGGAAGCTAGTAGCTAACATCTTTCATCTGTTGATATGGACACCACCATTTAGCACTGGGTCAGTGGATGGGAGGTGTTTCAGGCAGCAGTATGTGTGGAGAACATTCCACCCATCGAATACACAGATGGTTTGGTTTAGAGCAATGAAATGAGCACCAGACACAGAGCAGTGACAGTGAACGAAAGCCTCAATGATGCACACACACACGCACGCACACACACACCCACACACACACATGTAGCGCCGACTGCTCAGCTTAATAGAGTGACGGAATCCAGAAAGAATTTACTCAAGGACTCAGGCAGTGAACTATTAGGTAGCCCCCTAAACTGCCCTGCAAAAAGTCCAAGAGCGCTGCGCTTTTTTCTGCATTGAAATGCATCTGCAGCTCCTTAACGAGGCCATGAAAGAAGATCGTGCACAAGGAGAGGTGGTGATATCAAAAAAAAAAAGACACAAAGATTGTTGATGAGCGGCAAAAAAAAAGATGGGAGAGCGAGTCGCAGCGTGGCTGAACCGCGAGGGGGGAACTCCTTTGACGGTGAAACCTGATCCCACCCAGACTTGCCCACCTCCTGATTGGCTGAACCTCTCATGAACCCTGACCCTTGACTTTGTCTGGGGCTTGTGACCTTGAGTGAAGTACAGGCAGTGCGTAGCATCTCCTCCCAGACTCTCATCTGTGCTCTCTCCTCCTCTTTCTCTCTCTCTCCCCTTGGCTTTTCCTCTCTGCCCATTCGTCTCCAGTGAGAGAGGGTCGGTGGGGAGGAGATGGAGAGCAGAAATGTCAGCGAGACATTAAACAGAGTGCGTCTGTGTGTGCTCTCATAGTCCAACCTGTCTGATTTCCCTCTCCTCCGTCCCCACCCCCTCTTCCTCCTCCTCGCATCTCCTCTGCATACGCTTCTCCGCAGAGCAATAAATTCATCCTCTTCTCTCCAAATCTCGCTGTATTTTTTGCTCCATCAACACCCTTATCACTCTTTGTGCTGCCTCCCTTTGGCCTTATATGGTTCATTATACCTGGTGTCAAGGCCAGTACCACCACTTGTTCAAAAAAAACACTTTAGCATTCAGTGTTGTTTGTGAAAATGATGTGGCTTAAATGTCCACACTTCAACTTTTTAATTTCCTTTACAGCACTTAAAGCTGAGCTAATCAAATCGATCAAAGTCTGAAGACATAGCGCAAGTTTTGCGTAAACCTGAACAGCAGAACATCTGCCTCCCCCTTCTGGGAATGAACATAATTACACAAACACTGTCGAGGCCTGCTCATGATGCATGCCTCGCTGTCAGTTGAGTTTATTTTTTGTCTGGCGCATCAGAAACTTTTCTCCTGCTGCAGGCTCCTCCATTCTCCTTGTTACTACAGCCAGTTGAGTCTGCATCACTATAGTTGTTCCCTTCTTCAGCTCTGGCAAACGAATCATTGATGTTCGACATAAATCGCATCGTCACCAGTGCACTGGCACAGGAATGCGAGATATTTACCTGCTTCATCAGCATTGTCTCAAATCATTTTACAAGGGCCTGGATGCAACATATATTTATTTACATGTCCCCCACTCCAGCTTTAACATCCTTTTTCTAGCCGTTAGTCCAACTGGTTGCTACTTTTTTTTCCCACAAAAACACCACTAGAACAGTAAATTGGGAATTTCAGATCGCCATCATTTTTGATACGCAATACAAGATTTAAAAGAAAGGGAAAAATCTGTTGCTTTTTCTTGGCCCAGTAGACATTGTGCAGACCTCACAGACATTTGATATAGTGTTCCTGTGTGATTTTCAATATGATTAAAATGTCTGTTTTTTAAACTTTTCACCTCAACTCAATATCGCTGACACTTTTTCTCCCACTCCCTATCACACGCAGTTAAGAATATTTAAAACTATATTTTTTATTGACTAAAATCTAGATACATGGGTGTAGTTTCTGATGCTGTAGTTCGATGATAGTTAGACATTGGTCAGGGCTGCACCTCTGCTTTTTGGCGTTTTTGAAATAAATCCATATTTGCACGATATATGTTATTATTCATTTTAGTTATAGTTATGCTGCTTCAAAGTGACCGTTAAGTACAATGATGTTCCACTGCTGGTAAATTAAAAATGTGTTTATTTGTTATAGTTGAGACACACTGAAAAGGAAAAGAGGTCATTAGTTGATCACCCAGTATAAACTCCATAGAAATACATGGAAACGCTAAATGAAAATCAGAAAATCTTTTTTGTATCTAACTCTTGTGTGAGCCTAGATGGTTTTTAAGTGCATCCATGTTTTTTGTAGCATGTGATCGCAGTACAGTGCGTCTTTCAGCCTGCTGGTTAAATCTAGCCTGTAATGGGGTGCCTGCTGGCCTGCTGACCGTTTCCTGATTCCCAAAGAAAATAAATCGATTCACACTGGGAATTTGTTTTGTTTGCTTATGTAATAAATGTTCAATAATGTCATTTAGCTGCTCCTCAGTTAATTTGAAAATAAATATTTTCAAAGAAATATGAGCATTTTAATGTCATTTTAAGAGCCTTTTAATGTTTATTCATTTTATCTGATAAATATTGTGTTTATTAAGTGACCCCTGGCCTCCTGTCATTTTGCAAAAGTGGCCCTCAGGCAAAAAACACAGTTTCCCTGCTGTAATGTTTTTGTGAAAAATGTTAAAATGAGTTACCCATTGTGACGAACCACTAACTATAATGTGATACATCAATGGCTGCATCTCAAAAACTACCAAATGCTTAATACAACTTGAACAATATGTTTGTTCATCCTATGTAAAGCTGATATTTAGCACGTCAAATGAAGGCTAAACTCATTATGTGATTTAAATTTTTTTTTTTTTTATTGCAGTTTTAAAGGAAAATCAACATTTTTTTTCTACTAATTAAGGAATAGCAAATATGTGGAATCAAACATTGTGATTTTGTTATGTGTAGCCACTTGTCTGAAAAAAAAAAGTGTGTGTGTGTGTGCATATATATATATGTGAGGCTTTTCTTTACATTATAAATATCATTGTCAGCCATCAATAAAAATGCCAAGCATTTGTTGAAGAAACTGTGTACTATTAGACAGCCTTGAATACATGAATCAGTCAACATGAAAAAGTTATTTCAGAAAAAAAAGCTTTAATTCAGCAAACCAACATAACTGTGTATAAATATAAATGAATGAAAACTGAAGTTTTAGATTATGAAGTAGGCTTCAAAGAAATAGAAAATAATTTTTGGTATGTAGACTTCTGCTATGTTACAAAGAGATTGATGCCACTCTGCTATACAGGAACATAAATCTAGTTTGGCTTGCAAAGCTCAGGATAAAGACTGGAATCTGAAATAAACAGCACCTGCTAGAACCTCTAAAGCTCACATTATATGTCGTTGGCTTAATTTGTAAAAAAAAAAAAAAAAAAAAAAGCTGAAGTGTAACAGAACAGTGGCATGTTGTAGATGTACATGGTGATATGAATCAGGCTATTTCTTGGATGGGACCTGTATCTTCTGAGTGTCTTGTCATCACCATGAGCCACTGGTGGAGGTTATTATAGCAGCAGCACAGTGCAGATATAAGAG
>NW_007579264.1:42851-50011 GCF_000690725.1 Stegastes partitus
CTTATTTCAGTGACAGCTGTTTTTTTTCTTCCTTCTTTAATGGGAGGGTATGAATACATTTGAGGATGACAGTGTGAGAGCAGTATTGACCTTTTCATCTGCAGTGACTCACTGCAAGAAGAACTGTGTTTCTAAAAAGGACTTTATTCTTTCTTTAATTTGGTCACAGACAGGACCAGTGCAAAGAAAAAAAAAGTTCTGTACAGCAATAGATTAAGGGCTGCAAGGTGGATCAGTGGTTAGCACTGTTGCCTTACAACAAGAAGGTCGCCGGCTCGCGTCCTGGTGAGGACACCTGGGGTCTTTCTGCGTGGACTTTGCATGTTCTCCCCGTGCAGCGTGTGTCCCCTGCCTTCACCCTGAGTCAGCTGGGATAGGCTCCAGCCCCCCTGCGACCCTAGTGAGGATTAAGTGGTGTATAGATAATGGATGGATGGATAAATAGATTTATTCTTTATTTTTAAATAAAGTAACAAAAGCCCCTCTCTGTCATTTCTATCTGATTAATACATGAGTCTATTTATTACTGTGTACGTCAGCATCAGAAACCATCGCACAGATCCTCTCCTCTCACCTCACACCTGTGGACACACTTGTGCGCTGGCCTACATGTAGTGCAGACGAACACAGAGGCTCCTCTGTGCCGTCCCGATACAGAACATGGCAGCAGAGTGCAGCAGAGCACAGCCGAGCGGTGTTTATTTTATTGGATGTTTATTTCGCTCTGTAAAACATGCCACTCAGGGACCTCGTGGAGCGATGTACTCAAACTCCTTTCTCTCTCTCTCTCTCCTCTCCCTCTCCCAGTGTAAACAGTGTGTATATCGGGAGTGTTTCCTTTACTAGTCTGTGTAGATGTGTAATCCATCCAGTCAGACATTGTAAACAACATCTCTACATGTTTATAAATACTGCCCAGCCACTCTAATGAATTTATGGTAATGCCTTGTTCTACTGCTTCTGCTGTGTGTATGAGCATGTGTGTGTGTGTGTGTGTGCGAATGCTTATGTGTGAAAGGTGTGCATGTATTACTTCTCTGCTTAGGAGTGCTGCACACATTTTACTGGTTTCTGATGTTTCTGGAAGGATTTTTTTTTTATTTCTAGGTGCATGCAGCCTGGTTAAAAGCTTAAAACCCGTGACAGCATTGAACATTGAATGACTGTTATGAACCAATGTGCCACAGTACGAAGTCCATTAGCAAACCAACCCTGCTTTATTCCATTTACCTCGCTTCAACTCACCACAGCAAGATCTGATCTTTTAATAATGAAATATATGTGTTAATATTTTTTTGCAGAACTTTTCTCAATTGACTTTGACTTTGATGATTTTTTTAAAGACATGGCAGAGACAGCTAATACCGCTGGAAATGTGTGCACATTATTAAACTTGCCATTAACTCATTGCGTCTTACTTCGCCACATTTTCTTCTTTGTAATAAAAAATAGATAGGCATTAAACTTAATTCCGAGTGTTGGAAACACGCTGGAGAGCAAACCAAAGTATTACTCACTGGATAAGTGGTGGTGGCTAGACTTGCTTTTCTTTCATAGTGTGATTCAGTCTGTTATGTTGAATTTTAAAATGCATCTGGGGCTTAAATGTTCCAGTCCTCCTTCTCTTTGATCTGTACAGTATATAAACCAATGAGCCACAGCATTAAAACCACCTGCGTGCTATCCTGTAGGTCCCCATCATGCTGCCAAAACAGCTGTGACATGTTGGGGCATGGACATGGGACCTCTGGGGGTGTCCTCTGGTGTCTGGCACAAGTATGTTGGCAGTAGATCCTTTGGGTCCTTTGAGCCCACGGATGGTCTACTAAGGCCCTTTTTGTGGGGCCTTGGGGGCTTGTTTCAATGCATCTCATGGATGCTCAATCAGATTGGGATCTATAGTGTTTGAAAGCAACATCAATGTCTGGAGCTCTTTGTCTTGCTCCTCGAGCCATACCTGAGCAGTTTTTGCAGTGTAGTGGGGTGCATTGTCACTGGAGCTGGCAGATTGGTTGACACATTTGGGGTTTCTCTGACGAAGGCTGACAGTCATTCGAGAAACTTTTTCTAAATCTTTAGTTTCACAATCAGAAACAGTGGTCTTAGATTACACTGTGGGTAAAGTCTACCAATTGCTGCTTCAGACCTTTTGGAAACCACAAAACTTTAAGTTCTTACAGTGCCAGAAACTAAAGACCGAAATCTCACAGTATGACTCATTTTCAAACCAACTAATAATAGTACAACATGATATTATGCAGAATACAACTATAGCCAATGTAATGCCTGTAAAAACATACTGACCTCAAACTGACTTCACAGAACCAGAACAGATGCCACCTTTTTTTTTCCCTCCATCAGACACAGTTGGATTAAATTCTCTTTTGCCTTCCCTTTTGAGTTTTTCTTGAGTCATCACAGTGCCTGCACTATGATAAAGGCTTGTGAATAGTCTAGCTTGATTTTCAAAACAAGTTGAAAATGTATGTCTCCACCCGCATCTCTTTACATTGTAGCACTGCAATTACCAGGCATTCATTGAACATGGACTTTTACATACAGGGCACAGATTAAAATCAAAACTTCTCCTGAATAAATGAAATATTTCTTTCAATCCTCATGGCGCCTTCTGCTGCTGGTTCTGTCAATTTTCATTAAAATAGACTTAGCAAACTAATCTAAAAGTTTAGCTATCTCCAGCCATATTCCTGTTTATACTCAGAGTCAGAAAAACGTAATTTGTGCCTTAGGTGTAATCATAAAGGTTGCATACTCTATTTATCCCCTCTAAGTGATAATTTCTACACCTTACAGAACCGCTTTTTACATGACTAAACTTCCACATTTTGGTTGTTTAGTGACATGTTAGCCAGCTCCATTAGCTGATTATTGTAGGTTCACGCTATACGCTATCAGCATAAAAACAACCCAACCCAAAAGACATAAGGTGATGTGCCTGAAAATGAGCATTGGGCACGACAGTCGATCATTTAATCCTGTGTTATATATCACAGTTGACTCAAACTGATGTCGATTTTTGTAGCCTTCATGACATCCAGACAAAATGTCAGATTTTATTTTTATCTTTACCATGTGACAGCTTCCACAATATGTCCATAACACTGAACAGTAGCAGCCCAATGTGCCCTTTTGTACTCACCACAGTGAAGTAAAGACAGGCTGAAGGGTATATGACCCATGCTGTCCTCTTTGTGACCATATCTTTAATATCTTACATGGCCAGTTTTCCACAAACAAGTGAAACAGTAGTCATTTAGGTTTTAACTGTGAAGTTTTATGGTCAAACATGATATTAAAGCCATATCAAAGTCTCCCAGAGGGAAGAAAGGTGGCACTGGCATCCTTTGATTAAAAAAAAATAGTGAAGTGTCAAATAGTTACTGTCATGTCATTCTAAAAGTTAACTGAACTTTTTTTGTTAGTTAGTTGCCACTAATGGAGACGAAGACAACAGCTGACCCCAGTCTGGCCCCTGATGTTTACATGGAAAGCCCCAACCCCAGTCTTTTTTATAGACCTTGTTGTTATAATGTGGAGGTGTTCTTGTGAGTTAGGATGATTTTATCAGGCAACATGAGGACATTTGTGTCATTACAACTCCTGTGTGTCATTTTCTTTTTCCAGTGGTCTTCACAGGATAAAAAATGGTACGTGACATTAGAGAGTAAGTGTCCTCCTGATACAGAAGAAGCTTCACATCCTAAATATAATCATCATCACAGACTGAAGACACAACCGTAATGGAGATGGACAACACTCATTGTCCCAAAGCTAATCTAATGCGTGTCTGTACTGACTGCAGGTAAATATGCTTAAACACTAAGTGTGGCTTTGCTCTTCAGTGCCTCCTAAAGTGTGATACATGTGTTTTGTTGATTTGATTATTTGTGCGCACGTACACACGTGTGTGTCGGTATGTATGTATGGATAGATGTGTGTGTGTGTCTGTTGCTCTCAGACTAAGCCATCATGGCTCCCCCCTCATCAGGCCTGACAGGTGTTATTACATTGAAATGAGAGCAGTGATGTATGCATCTGTAATGTGGACCTGTCCTCTTCTGCTTGATGGAACCTGACGCTTCTCATTATCGTGACACGTCTGAGAAAAGAACAAAGTACCAACACTTTGTCTGAAGTGCGGCTCATAAGGCATTATGAAGCATCACAAGCACATCTCATGAAGACATTGACGGAAAGTGGCTCATCACATTTTAAAATTCTTTCAAAGTGCTAACAAATCAGATGTCAGTTCCATTTAGTGCTGGAGCAGCAGAGAGTATAGCAGAGAATAATGCATTTTATTTTGATCTGACTTTTCAAACAGTATTTTGAGCTAATTTTGTCAATGAAAACATTTGTAATCATCAGTGATAAGTTAATAAATACAAATTAATGAGTGATGAACATCCATTCTAACATAAAAATGAATTACTAAAAAATGACAGCAGCTCCTCTGCTCCTTATAGAGACATAGATATAAATACATATAGATATACTGTACTGTACTGTGTGTGTGTGTATGTATATATATATATATATATATAGATTACCGCAAACCTGCTGTGTCACTATCATATTCCAACCATTGTGGTGTTTACCATACTGGCAGCTTTGACTTGCAAGCCTGTTTTCTAAATAAAAGTTATATTCAGTCCACCTTAAAGAATAGGTTTTTATGAAGTCCACCTTAAAGGACAGGCTTTTTTCCAGGGTAGCTATTGTTTCACTTGGTTACAGATTTGTAAAAACCCCGATGCTGTCTTGTATTATTTATTGTTAGTTGATAAAGCTTTCATATGGCGTTTGTCCCATCTAGAGGAGTGACTGTTGTGCCTCAGAGACTCAAGAACAAACTGGTTTTTGTTGTTAACATGCAGCAGCAGCAAACTTGCCTGCTATGCTGCTGTGATCACAAACAATGAGCAGTTATAAAATAAAAGACGAAGATAAAGGCATTGATTGTCACATGAAAAGGAGACAGAAAAGGCAAAAACAAAAGAAACAACAAACTGAACGTAGCCTCTTAGAACCATGCTCACGTTAGCCCCATTCCTTAACTATTTGTTGTCACACGTTTATTCTTTTATTTGACTACTGTATTAGCAGTTTCATTCTGGTAAATTAGTTTCACTGCATGAAAGAATTTCGGATATCTCTTTGACTAGTTCATAAAATCACGAGGAAAATGTGCTATCTTGAATATGTCACAACCTCTAACGTTTTGCAGTGTTCATGAGCACAACCTTGCACTTTATCTTTTATCTTTGAACATAAAAACACTCTTTAGAAAAAAACAAAAAACTGTTCAGAACAAAACTGATCCAATGCTATGTCTCTGAAGCTTTAGCTCAGGCTGCCCTAGTCATACGCCAAGCAAACATAGCATCTGTGTTAAAAGGAAAAATAAAAACAAGATAACATTTTGTGTCACGTCACATTAACATATGAAGTCAGTACTCCTGTACTAATGTACTATATTTTGTAGTCTGCTGCAATACTGTTTGTATAAATAAGTGGGGCAAAGCTAAACACACAAGGTTACTCATTAAGAAGCACTTCATATATACAAGAACATATTCAACAGTAATGAAATGTGAGCTGAGTGTTCCAAGCTTGAGAAAAAAATATTTTTGAGTATGTCATTTGCATGTTTTCACCTCAATGAGTGAGATGCTTAAAAGGAAGCCTTTTCTGGACTAAGCTGTAATGTGACGGCTTGCCAGTTTTCTCAGGTGTGACCTGTCCTGCCGACCTCTTTTGGACATTTTTTGGACAAAACCACCTGAGTGACACAGCAGAGATGTGCTTAACCAGCATTCTCTCTGGTTTTCTGTCAGAAATGAAGAGTTAAACCTGAGCCAGATGGCCCTCGATGAAAGCGTCTTCTGGGTGTATCTTGCCGTAATTGACAAAGCTCAACATATTACACCTGTTCCACATTTACCTCCACAGATCCATTTTTACAAACATCATTACACTGTCCATCAGACTGTAGCGCTGCTTCAGTGTGTTGCTTATGCTGCAGAGCTGATCATTTGCACGCTGAAAGCTCTAATTCTGAGCAAAGGACTAAACTGTTATTGACATCTTGCACCCATGCAACTGTTAATTTTCAAATTTCCTCTTTTCTTTGTTGTTAAGACCTCTGTCGTCTCCAAAGTGAGTCTGTCTGGGAAATTTACTTAAAAAAAAAAAAATCATATTTTTTCACTAGTAAAATTGACCGCACTATTATTGTGCTGTATTTGCTCCCAATGAGTAGCCTTGCACTACTTTACAATCTGAATTGCAGAAGGTTCTGCACCCTGAACTTCAATAATGAGTTGTTCCATCATTCTCATAGCTCAAATCACCAGTTTTCTACTTACACTAGAGCCAACTGATCCTGGATTTTTGGGGTCAATGCTGATATATTGGCCGACATAAACATACAGTGCACACACGTATTTTATTTACAAATGAAAGCCATTAGACATTAACTGAATTATATATCTGAACTGTAGCCACTTTTTATATTCTATTCTAAATTGCTTAATATTCAGATGTATCAAAAATAGCACCAATGAAGCCCAGGTTATAATGTTTTGTTTTATCTTCACTAAGCCATCTACTCTACCAAGCTCGCTATGAAATTCATCCTACAGATTTTTTCCCTAAAAATTATTTCAGTGAATTCAACTCCAGAAATGTTTATTCCTGCTCATCGAAAAGTAATCTTAATCTAAATATTACTGTTAATAGACACAGCATTAACTGATGATTCGTTGCCTCTGAGTCAGGACGTGAACAACGGCTCTGCTATAAAACATTTAGGGGAAACTTTGTGCGTCTTTGTGTATCTACTAGATAACCAGACTTTTAAATTGTCTAAGTGCAGACTGAACAATCCTGAACAGTTTATGCATGTAATGTTACTATTATTAGACACCTATTAATGTTATAATGTACAGGGAGACTGAGCTTTAATACTAACACATTAGCTTTAACTCAACTGACAAATATGATAAGATTAAATGACATGACAGTCAAGTACTAAAACGATGGGGACATTGTTTATTACTTTCCAGCACTGCATCCCCCAACTAGGTGTCAATGTAGTGCTAAGTGAACAGTTAACATCCTCTACCCACCACCGTGCC
>NW_007579264.1:50728-61811 GCF_000690725.1 Stegastes partitus
CATCAACACAAACTTAAAATGAACGTCAAACAAACTATGGTTACCATGCCTGTCAAAATAAAAGCTTTTCAAAATAAAAAATAAGTCCAACCTGAGACGCACATTATATATTATTTATTTTTGACCAGCTGTCCGTGACCCACCCAGAACAGGTCCGCGACCCAAAAGTGGGGAATCACTGATGTAGGGAGCACCTCGGCAAAGTAACATTTCGGACACGACTCAAGCTGTTAATTACGCCACTCGGGAGCCACGACTTGTGCCTTCGCAGCATAGTACAAACACACCACATCAGTGACGTGCAGTCAGGGGAAGCACGGAAAGAAAGAAAAAAATGTAAAGCTAAAATAATTTAAATGGTTATATTCATCCAGTGATTTGCACTATGAAGTATTTATTTTCATTTAGTCTTACCAATTTTGATGATTTTTAAAATTTCAAATAGCTGAATTTTCGCACTTTTCCATTCAAATGCTTGGAAGAGAAGCCAGTGAGGCAGCAGTGAGCTGAGCCTCACCTTGGATTGCGCAATCCCTCTCTACCTACGCTGGCTGCCATGCAGTGACAGCGTGCTGCTGTCTGTATGTTGCCAATAAAATGGTTGAAACACATTTAATATATGAACTGATGTTCCATAGTTCAGCTGATGTATATAGTAATGTACAGCGTTTTTTTGTTGCCAGCTGTATGTGTGTAACGTGTTTCGTGTGCTGAGCCATCATAAATGGCTGAGAAGAGATTCCAGGTTAGGCAGGCAGTTCTCTGGTCTCATGGTAGGGGGCGCTTGTGATCCCAGACATTCTTCTTGTGACTCTGTAGCTGCAGAGTAAGTGACAGCAAGCTTACATAAAAGTAATGGATATTTTTGTCCAGAAGGAGTGGCGCATGGATTTCATTTATAAGTAAAGGTAAGATTGCAATAACATTAAAAAAAAAAAAAAAGAAATGTATGGTTTGTGGGCTACAGCTTGTATGTGTAAAGAATGCAGATATGAAACATAACCCCTACACTGCTGCCAATCAAATGGCAAATGAGCTACTGTGTAGAGTGCATGTATTTGTAAATCTGATTGTGATGAAGTCAGTGCGTCACCAGCCATGAACCTCACCGCAACAAAATTTAACAAAACATAAACGGGAATTACTTACATTTTAATGACAAGTTTTTGCGCTCTCATTCGTCTTTCCATTTCCTTTCACGCAATGCATGATGGTTCCTGCTGCTCGGTTAGTGACCATCGGCTGTGTACTACTTTCCATGGTACTTTGTGTGATATTTATAACTTAACATTTGCACAGCCCTACAAAATGGCGAACACCCTATATAGTGCACTATATAGGGTATAGTAGGTGATGTCGGACACAGCCACACTCTGATGCTAACCTGATGCTGACTTTACCGACAAACTGGCTAGCTATCTAGCTAACATAGCAACATGTCGTTTCAGCATGGCAGTTATCAGTGACACAATTATGTTAGAATTACAAAGAAACAGGCAAAGTGATGGGGTTGTTGTTTATTAATTTTCTATCAATGTCTTTCTCAAACTAGCTAGCAGCTTATCGTAAAGGCACCGCTTGACTCCGCACGACTGTAGCTGTTGTGTTCACTCTGTTTGCTGCATGTGCTGCTGGGAGCATCACCAACAATGGAGTTGAAGCGTGCTACCTATGTGATGGCACAACTTTTATATCATCCCAAGCCTCTTTTTTTGCAATATGTGTTTTTCAAAGGAATGTTCATATCGGACACGGTGTGTGCGGATAACGATATATCAGCAGATAAAACAGGCGATCCAATAATTGGTTGGGCTCTAGCTCATATTATGCCGTTAGTGCCCTTCATTTGCCATCAATGTTAAGTTGTGCAGATTTTTTTTTTTTAAGCTTTTCCAATTTAAAAAAAATAAAAAAATCATAAACATTTTGCAGCAAAAAAATACAAAAAATTGACAATAAGACCAGAGAGGGGCAATTCAGACATACACTCAGACAGAGGATGTCCGTTATGATTAAAAAATGGCAGAAACCTGAATAAACACTTCAAGAAGTACTTTAAGAAGTTTTTTCATCCTATTTAGACAGACAGATTAATAATTCATTGAGTGTGTGAGCATGCTACCGATTCCCTCAGAGATGGCTCGGGTGAATAGCATGAAAGGACAGCCCAAGTGTACTAGCGAATAAAGTATACACGTTTTATTACCCTTCATCCCTTTATCTGTGGATGTGAAAGGGTCTATTCACTTGGCTGGGCTTATGCAGTGCACGAACAAGCAGACAGTCCCATGTGTGCTGGTTGAGTTTGTCCATGTTCGCTCCAACAATTGAGAGGGACAAAGGTGAACCAACTGATTTGTTGCAGTCGCTAAAATAATAGAGCAATTTCTTTCCTTAATGCTCATGGTCTGCTGTTGGCTCACACACACACACACACACACACACACACAGACGACCAGGTCTGCTGAGAACAGGCTGTTCGCTCAAATCGTCCTCAAACAATGAAGTGCTGAACAGATCACATCAATCTCTCTCAAGAGAAATATTAGTTTCCCCCACCTTCCTTCCCCCCCCCCACCCACACATGCTGGAGGAGGCCGGGGTTGCGTATGTGTTTTTCTGCCTGTGTGTGTGTGTGCGATCCATGGATGTGTGCAGCGAGCCAGACATCGGAAAAAAGACACACTTTCGGCTTGTCTCAAATTTACCTCCAGTCCCCCGCAAGGCTTACACAACTGGTCGGTGAGATTCCACCGCCATGAACGAGACATAAAACAACCTCTAAGTGGCACCTCACATCAATTACACCTTTATTTGTTGGCTGGAGGTTCAGTGAACGAAGCCTTATTTTCACAGCAGCTTAAACCAGGGATTTTACTGTAGCAGCGGTGCAGTGATTTGTATTTTTGCCAATTTTATTAGCAGTATTATGATCCTAAAACACACTCAGGTAAATCAAATATTTCCAACAGCCAGGATGAGAAATTAGCTTTGAAAATCTGAAAGAGAAGAGAGACTATATCTGATAAGGCAGCTTTAGGATTTAAAGAAGTTTCTATTTTCTTTTTATGCAGCTTGAAGATTTTTTTTTTTTTTCCAAGTTTTAAGAAAGTCATTCTCTCTCAATCTCTTTTTCCCACCCCCCACTAATCTCTGTATATTAGCTCTCAGGAAGGGAAAGCTCTCTCCATGTGTTCTGGCTGTTTTAATATCTGTCATCTTCATCCTGTGCTCCATCCCTCTGCTTCCTCCTCTCTTATTTTGGCTCTCTGTTTCCTCCTGTCTTCATATTTCACCCCTTTGTTTGACTCCTCTGTCCTCATCTCCGTTCACTCTATCAGTCCTCGTCAGTGACCGGCGCTGGACAACGGAGTGTGTGTGTAGAGTTTCGGGGCAGATGATGAGGTCTTGCGCCATTTAGTGCGTTGTCTTGGCATTCCTCATTTCACTTGGTGCTTTTTTTGTCAGCACTGCCCAGGTTTCTTGACACTCCATATAAACACACTGATTACAGTCTGAGCTGCGGGACCTGTGTGTGTGTGTGTGTGTGTGTGTGTGTGTGTTGGTGTACAGTATGTCTGTGTGTGAGTGACTGACGCCTAATGCACACCTGTGTTTAAGTGTTAACTCTGCAGAAACGTCTTTCAGCAGCCCATCTATTTCATTACATTTGTTTCAAAACAGCTTATGCACAAAAATACATGTTGTTTTTTTTCCCCCAAGTTAATTTCCAAGAATGTTTAATTAACTTAGAGACTACATGGAATACACCTACCAGTGTAACACACTTTGATATCCATTACTGTCAAGATTGAATTGACAACATGCCCTTGGGGCAAAGATTAGATAAATGCATAATGAAACATTTTTTCAGTTGCATAAAAACTATTGAATCAAATTTTTCTTTTTAGAAAATAAATTCTGTGCTGAGGATTTCGTCTCAACAAGGGTACAATATTTGGTACAGAACCATTCAAGTGGGCTATGCTACAAATTTTGATTAGAGGCGCTAATAGTCACGTGCTCTCTTTTGCAGTGAATCTAATTAATCGGTTAATAAAGGCAAACAGCAGGAATGCTTTCTGCATACATATATATCCTTGACACTGTTGCTCTCACTCTGCAAATCATCGTTCCACAGAAAGGACTCTTCTGTGGTTGAGGTCCTGTTTGTGTGTAACAGGCTGTCTGGTCAACAACACTTTTAATGAGTCCTTTCAGAGGCATCTTTTTCTATAGCCCAGTGAGAACCATACGCGTTATGTTTTCCAGAATAAAGAAAACAACCTTATTTTAAAGTTAATGATAATGCATTTTTGTTATACTCCGTTGTGTTTTGAAAAGGATTTTCATGATCCCAAGAAGTAGGGGAAACATCTTAGGACATAAAAGTACATGTAATCCTTCCAGTATATTGAAAACATCAGAATCACCATACTTGGAGCGACCTGACTTTCATTGGATAGAGAAGATACCAAGTATTTACTGAGGTAATTAAGTTTGCTCCTAAATTTAGTCATAGCCAATTTCGTGTCTCATGACACTGCACACAAGCTGTTGATCTGGGGAGGGTGTAAAACGTCCAATTTGACAGACCTAAACATGAACCTGCTGGCAATTTCTCTTTTTTTTTTTTCTTCCTGACAGCAGAGATTAACCTGGAGAGCACAAAGCCAAAGGTTAATATTATCTGCTCTCAAGTGACTAGATGCCCTGACCAAGCAGTAAGATTGTTTTTCACATGTTGCATTTGTTGCTATCACATACACACGCAAAGTTCATCCAATGGTTTGAGAACCCAGCTTTTGTGTTTCCAAAAATAACAGCAAACCTGAAAAAAGTCTGACGACACATCAATGGAATAAGTAAACATTTTAGAAAACCAAAAATGTACATACAATAGTATTACAAGTAATGAATATATATTGAAGTTATTATTTGTATTTTTTGTTTTTGAGTTGCTTTGAGATTTATGTCGTTTTTATGCTGCACTACCTGAAAGAAAAGAAAAAAATGTTTTATCACTACTGGTTTTTCTTATAATTTAGTTAAATGAATTTCATCTTTCCTTGATTTTTTTTTGTTTGTTTTGTCTGTTCCTGCTTCCTGCCTTTTCTAATTTGCCACTTCTTCAGTTAATTCCATTCAAATATCTGGTATCTGGTGATGCCGAGGACAAAAAACGCACCGTCTCTTGTGCTGTAGAGGATTTTTCCACGTATCCAATTCTACATGTGTGCACTGACAGTTGTTAAAGACTGGCTGCAGGTTGAATCACAACTGTGTAAATAGACATTTATTCAAAGTATGTGGAATTAATTCAAATTATTTCTAAAAGTCATTGTCCTGTAGCAGTGAATCAGCGTTTAAGTGCTTCCTTTCGAGCTGAGCCCTAACCTCATTGCCTTTACCTTGCCTCTAAAACATACAGATTGAGTTTTTTTTTCCTTCGTTTTTTTAATACGTGCCGAGAGAAGCGTACTATAGACGTGCTGAGTGCTGGTGATGGATACTCCGTCTCCACGAACAGTGTAGGATGTGTTTGAATGAGCTGCTCTGTTTACATTAACTCTGACCATTTTCATCAGACACTAAAGGTTGCTGGTTTCACAGGTACAACGAGCTCTCTTTTGTCTGTTTTTGTGTCTGTTTCTTCCTTTATAATGCAATTCATTATCTTCTGTTATTCTCTAATCTGTTTCATTCAGTTTAATTCCCTTCTATTGCATTGTATACCATTCTGTTCTGTTCTGTTCCGTTCCGCTCTGTTCTTTTCTGCTGATCAGAGCTGTGGACTTTCGGCAGCGCCTCATTCTGATGCCGACAACCCATCAGTACTCCATTAAACGAGATCCGTTGTGGTCTAGACAGATTCATTTGCATAAACATAAACAAACTGAATTATTAAACTATATGTGACCTGGATATGATGGAAAAAAACCCAAAAAACTTTACCCCAAGTGTTGCTGAGTTATCAAACTGAATTATTTGAATTATATATAATAACTGTCCGACGGCAGGAATTATATACTGCACTCCCTGTATAAACAATAATCAGTGCTCGCTGAGTGTTTAGAAAGGTACATTAGTAATTTGAGAGTGATTATGTTTAACTTTCAGTAGCTGGTTATGTTTTATAAGCAATTATTGGTCAGCTCACAGAGACTTTTGGGACTGCTTTTGGACCCTTTACACTGTATTGAATAGATTTATTCCACTCACCTTCCTGTTTGGTGATGCTGGCAGAGATTTAGTTGTGAAACACACACACACAGCAGCTACAATAAGAAATGGATAAATTCAAAGACCATCGTCCGTTCTGCATATCCGCGGTGACTGTTGCACTCTTATTGAAATTCAGAGTGTTTTTCGGGCTCTGATTGTAAAACCTAAAAGGCCAAGGTGGAACTAATTCTCTCAGCCTTGTTAGTGAAGGCTGTCGCACTTTGTTTGCGTGCTGCAGAAATGTGTCTCTACCTTCCATAGCTCGCCTATTCTCATTTCTCTATTTGCTTTTATGTCTCAAGTACATTATTTTGTTATTATTATTAACCAAAAAGCCAGGCTCCCTCTCTCTCTCACACACTTCCAGGAGTGCGAAAATTGAATATTGCATTTAAAAGTCAATTTCCACGATGGGATTACGCAAATCAGCCTCTCCCTGTTTCACCCCTTTGCTTCCATTCATCTCTCATTCATCCTCCTCCACCTTGATGCATCTCTTCATTTGCTGTGGTTTACTCTATTCATTTGAAGACATCTTTTTTCACGCTCAACAGCCAGACTCATGTTTTTCCACTTTGCATTGTTACGTTGCCCCTGGCCAACCTGCGCATGTGTGTTTGAGTGTGTGTTGTGTGTGTTTGTGTGCGTGTGTGTGCATATACAAATATCTTGTCCAGGTCCTTTCAACTGAAAAAAAAAAAACAACCCTAAAAGCAATTACTCCTCTAAAATGTAATGCTTTTGGTCAATGCAATTTCACGATTAGAAGTGGGAGTTATTTATTTATCTTTCTATCTATTCATTTGTATATATCACCTTGAAAGAGGTGAAATTGGTGAAATTGTGCCTGTGAAATGAATTAGGATAAGAAGACTTGGGTGAACAAAGGCACACATTATTATCCCACAATCCCACCTCACCCTGAGTCAACCTGTCTGTCTCTCAACATAAGTAAAAACAGTCTGTAAGGAAGAATTCTTCTTCGCAGAATCTTCAGTATGGTAAAAAAAGGAGCTCCTGAAGTCATATGTAGAATGAAGACAACTAATGCTGTATTGAAATGAGAAATCAAAACACTTCTAATGATTATCATTTTTTACAATTCATGCCCAAGCTGTTATTCATGTGTCTCTCTAAAGAAAAAGAAAAAAGAAAAAGTGATGCGATGGGCAGCATGAAGTCAAAAAACCTTAAGGTGCACTTTTAAGAGATGTGTATTATTTAGCTATTGAGATTGCATTTTTTAAATATTTGTGTGAGCTGTGGGATTGGGAAGAAATGGAAAGTGAGTCTCATTTAATTGTTTTGGATTCACTGTGAAATATTCTGTCATATAAATGATCAGAAAGTGCAAGCAAGATGTCTATTTAATTACTTTTAACAAGGATTTCTCCATTAGACTTGCAATAAAGAAAAATATATATGCAATATTCTGGTATAGTTATATGCACAACACAACATTAAAAACCATATGCGATAATATAATCACTGTAGACTGGATGAACAAAATAATAATAAATGAAAAAAAGAGAAAGAAGGTTGAGTAAATTAACAAATAGCTATGACTGGCTGTATACGGTATTAACTGCGCTTATGGAAACCATGGTTAATGTGTCGCACAAACTGACAGTCTTTGAACTTTTATTTACCTGGAAATTAAGGTGCAAAATAATATAAGTTTATAGTTATCTTTATATTACCTGCCAAGTTTCTTATTGCCTTTAATTGGAAAAGTAACGCATAAGCTTAACATTGGTGCTAATTGAATCCTTGGGTAATATAAAGTAATACATGTGGATGTTGTCAACAATTTCTATAATATTTATCTTATTAGTTTGAAACACCGTTCTAGATTCTGTGTCACAGAGGATAATGGAGTGGAAATGTGAGTGAAGGAGATTGCCACAGTTTTCTGCTTATATGCGGTGGAAACTGGCATGGAATCATTTATTTTTGTTTAAAACTCTTTTTCTTGCAATAACTTGGTGCGTTATGGAAATTTGGCTTCTTTAACCAACCAAATAACTTCTTTCACCTGCCAAGTGAACACAGTCTGGCCTCACCAGTCCTCTGCCACTCCTCACCCTCCCTCTCCTCGCTGCTTTCTTCACTTTCTGCACCTCTCCAGACGGCATCTCTCACCCGCTCCACTTTCCTCTCTGCTTGTTTACAGTAAGCAGGTCCGAGCAGGATGGTTTTACCTTTTATGGCCATTCTTCATCCACGGTAAAAGTGCACTAATACAACGGCATGTTACCCACCTCCCCCTCCTTATTCTGACCTCCCCGATGGGGTACCAGGGGTGGGTGGACTGTGTGTGTGTGTGTGTGTGTGTGTCTTTGCGTACACGGACGAGATCACCAAAACCTGCGAGGCATTCAATTTCTGATGTGCGGTTAAAAGCACCTTTTAAAAATGTCTCACTCGTCTACATAGACAGATAGTGGCTGAGGCATTGGGGATTGTTTTGAATGTCTGGCTTTATAAAAAGCTCCTCTCACAAGTGTTTAGGTTAGACTGGGGGTCCCTACGTCTGACACACACGTACACATGCATTCACATGTGCACACACTCACAAAGCAGGCAGGTGTTATTGAGTAAGACCTGCTGTGAACACATCCAAGTATTCAAGGGAGGAATGAGTGTGAGCCGGAGAGAAAGAGATGACATGCGTCATTGTGCAGGCATAGTGGGCACGCACAGGAAATGTCATGTTTCAAAGCAATGTTAATTAATATGTGAAGACAGCATTAACTTCTTTTCTTACTTAAGCTCTGTAATTCCACCATACACAGTGCAGCATCAATTAAAACCCTTCAGACCTTCTCCACTGATGCTCTTGTCAAGGCCAGCACGTTGGCAGGCACCATTGCTGTGATTTCTCACTGTCACTACGCGCTACAAACGCCTCTGGTAAAAGTAATTCAAGAAATAAGGGCTTGTATCGGTATGTGTGTGTTGCTTCTGCGATTTCGCGTGCTTTATTGATGTATTTACACGCCTGTTTAGGGCCAAAAGTGCAGCAGCGAGGACTTAAGTTAGCCACAGGGTGTGCGCTGGGATCTGACCTCCACTGCTTATGAAATGCCGATGTGTACATTTGTGTGTGTGTGTGTGGCTGTGGAATGCCAGTGTCAAGGGCCTGAGAAACAGCCATGTACAAACAAACACAGGCTCGTCTTTCCCTGTTGCCCTCCTCTGGTCCCTATCACTCACATGAAAGCACAGACAACGCACACACACACACAGACGCAGCGTGGTTGCATGGGAGCGGTGTTTATTGTCTCAGTGTTAACTAACATTGATGCCATATCTGGCCTCTGTAATTAGATTTACCTTTCCTTGTTTTTCTTTCCTTTCATTCAGCCCTTTTCCTGCCTTTTGCTTTCCCTTTCCCCATCAAAGTTGTTTTTCTTCCACAAAGGGGGCTGAAGGAAGGGAGGACAGAACTCCACCTTCTCTCTTTGCTCAAATCTATTATTTTATTTTTCTCCTCCGCTGTTTCTCCTCTCTTTCCTCCCCAGACTCCGTCACCTGTCCTCTGCCTCCTTGATTTCCTTGGGAATCGCAGCACCCTGGGGTTCCTCCCAGAGCGTTGCCAGCGGGGTCTTGCTCTCTCGGCTCACCTCACCCCACCTGAGGGGGTGTGTCACCCTTACCTGGAGGGGTGGTATACCTTGCTGTGGGGCATGCAAATCCCCAAAACACAAACATACAGTTACATCTTGGGGGTGAACAGTCCCCACTGAGAACGACAACGTCTTTGCGACGCGGTTGAAAAAGAGCGCGTTTTCCCCGCGGAGCCAAGGTCGCAACCTGCTGTCAGGGGAGATGTTGTGATCTCTCTATTGTTGTTTTGCCTTTTATGCATTTCTTCCTTCCTATACGCCTCTTCTTCCTCCTCACCAATCGCTCCTGTATGCTTTGGGATCTGGAGACAAACAGAAAAATTGAGAAACACTTATGCTTAAGTGCTCACAGAAACACACACACAGAGCAAAGGTAAACTAAAGAAGTTTATTTTAATACTCATTACCTTGTGACATAAGCCCAGAAGAGAAGACTTCCAGAAAGTTTTGTTTAAAGTAAATGGTAGTGTGTTTCTGTTTGTGTGTGTGTCGGCAGCTGATTTTAGCAACACTCTTTTTTAGCGATACAGTCTCTGGTTCTGTTTTGGAAAGAAAAACTAAAAATGTCCTAGAGCTGGTTGAAGTGACCCGGCATGCCAGCTGTAAACTCCTCTTATGGTAGTGTTATGGCCATGTGTACAGTACTGTGTGTGTGTACGTCTACGCCGGCTATGCCACTTTGTTTTCCCCTCTAGATTTAAAGCCTTACATGGAGACAAACAGACACCAGAAGCTACATGGAAGTTCCCCAGACAGGTTTTTGTTGTGTGTGCACATATGTGTGTGTCATTCTGTGTCTTAGTGTACACAAACCTTGGAGGCCCATGGGTGAAGGCTACCATATCAAAGGTTCAGCGAGCAGGGATTAAGTGTCACTCCCCTGCTAAAGAAGGTTTGGTCCTGTTTAGAAGTGACAACAATAGGTGGCAGAACATTAGACTGTCACTAGAGGGGCGAAACCCAGTCTGCTATGCCCTGAAGTACATGTGTTTTAATCTCTCCAGTTTAAATTTGATGGGTCTGCCGCTGCCAAAAATGAACATCCCTCACATCTACCATCCTCTGTAGCTGGTCCTTTTTACTTTTCCTGCTGCTTTCACCTGGCCTGCTCTTGTTTTTAATCTGTCTTTGAATACTGAGACATGTCTGGAAATGAAAGACAGTTGAGTTGAGTGCAAGAGGGAATAAAAAAAAAAAAAAAAAAAACTTTTTTTTTTAATAAAAAAAAA
>NW_007579264.1:61821-86782 GCF_000690725.1 Stegastes partitus
CAGTCTATCACAGGGCTACACTTAGAGACAGACAACCAAGCACACTCACATTCACACCTACAGACAATTTTAGAATCACCAATCACCAACTGTGTGGGAGGAAGCCGGAGAACCCGGAGAGAACCCACGCTGCACAGGGAGAACATGCAAACTCCACACAGAAACATCCCAGGTGTCCACAACGGGACGCAAACCAGCAACCTTCTTGCTGCGAGGCAACAGTGCTACCAACTGTGCCACCCTGCAGCCCCAGAAGTATATATAGCTATAGTTTTCTTCTTCTTCTTCTTCTTCTTCCATTGATTTGGCAACATTCAGGTGCATTACTGCCACCTACCAGACAGGAGTTACCTATAGTTTTGCAAGATCTGGCAAAAGATACCTCTGTATTTTTTTCCTCTCCTTATTTTTTTTCTTTCTCCATGTTCTGGGCCTCCGTGTGATAAATATGTCCTTTAAAAAAAACTTTATCTAAATATTTGTTAGCACATTTTTTGTCTGCAATGTTCAAATCTCCAATTGTTAAGTTTGGAAGTTTAATTTGCGCATTAGAAAAAAATATCTTTTTTTTTTATATTCTTCTTCTGTGGTTTCTTCTTCTTCTTCTCCCTTTTCTTCTTCTTCTTTGAAAACACACTCCTTCTACAGCTCCTCCACCTCCATGTGGACGCCGGCCTCCCCAGCCCTCCCCTCCCCGGAATGTTTTGGGGCCCAGCTCATATTTTGTTTGCACAATGCATTCCTGCAGGCTCTTTATTTATGTCTCTCTTCCTTCTCCCCCCTTCCTCTCTCTCACCCTCACCCTCTCCCTCCCTCCTTTCCCCCTCTCTCTCCCTCACCCCCTCCTCCCCAGCCCTCCCCTCCAGGGAATGTTTTGGGGCCCAGCTCATATTTTGTTTGCACAATGCATTCCTGCAGGCTCTTTATTTATGTCAATCTTCCTTTTGATCAGAGTCCGGTTACCACCGGTTACCCACTCGCTGCTCCTGTGAGTGAAGGAACCCACCTGTGATGTAGCACTGTGTGTGTGTGTGTGTGTGTGTGTGTGTGTGTGTGTGTCTGAGGGAGTCTGAGGGAGTCTGAGGCCTTCGTTCCAGGGCAAGTTTACCATCAATTAATATGGCTAAATGATTCCCTCACATGGTAAAGTATTTATGTAAGGTGATCTGGCTGCTGGTGGAGCCCAGGACATCTGGCTGTGATCTACATCACAGATGGTTCTACCTGCACACACACTACTTATACAACACACTCACACACACACACACACAGTCTGGAGGTGGAGAGGTGAGGTAGATGTTTAGTGTGTGAGTTTATGTGCTGAGCTGTGTGTGTATGTGCTGTACATTTTAGGCATTAGTGCCGCTGCTTAAAAGAAAAGTCCTTTTTTTTGTGGGATGCACGTACACACTGCTGAGAGCAGGGGTCACGCATGCTTAATTTCTAGGCTTGGTTAAGACAACCACTTAACAAGTAGGAAAAAGCATATACAAAAAGCGTGCAATGACATTTAATGGATCCCTATTTGTTCAAATACCTCGGCATAAACATAATTACACTCAACTTCTCACTCTGAAGCGTGAATCATATGCTTATGATTAGACTTTTAGCTGTTCTGTCTTTTCTATACTTTTGTTGGGAGGACTTTTATCACCATGTCACCACCATAGTATGAGAGTAAAATGTATTGTCGCGACATCCTCCTCCTCAGTGTAATCATTACTGCATGAATCAGCACCATTTATTTTTGGAGCATGACTTCTAGGAGAGAATCTTTTCACCATATTTGTTGTGTAAACTGGAGTTTGCATGTTCTCCCTGTGCACCGTGGGTTCTTTCCGGGTTCTCCAGCTTCCTCCTACAAGATCCAAAAACATCTTGAGGTTAATTGGTGATTCTAAATTGTCCATAGGTGTGAATGTGAGTGTGCTTGGTTGTCTGTCTCTAAGTGTAGCCCTGTGATAGACTGGTGACCTGTCCAGGGTGTCCCCTGCCTTCACCATAAGTCAGCTGGGATAGACTCCAGCCCCCCACGACCCTAGTGAAGATTAAGCGGTGTATAGATAATGGATGGATAGATGTTGTGTAAACTGCTGTGTGGTCTCTTGAGTTGTCTCTTATATCGGACCATACATTTGACTTAACTTATCTTTGTGAGCAGTGGTTTGTATTTTCAATCTCCTTCTATTTTAGTGTTCTGTTGATGTATTTATTTAGTTATTGACGCCAAGTATCTGTTTTCCCTTTTTGCAAGCAGTTATAGACCAGTGCTGATGTTTTCCAAACTGTAAAGACTGCCTGGAAAATCAGCGAAATTACAAATGCATAGTGAATAACCATATAAGAAGAAATATTTCAGAAAAACGAAGTTAGTAATGAAAAAGTGAAGAGTTTAATGACAATTCACCGAATACAGAAGCTAGAACTGCTACAGCACTATGTTTGGTTGCTTTCTGCATGTTGTTTTACGGGATAATTTGATGATGAATTCAAATTCTGAGTTGATGTTTGTTGTTGTTTCACATTGTGGATTGCATGAAACAATCTGTTCTCTTGAAGTTGAATCACACACACATGCATATTCATATACTGATCATGAGACTTATATCAAATGGCATTTACGGTACATTGAACAGTAATCCTTCTGTTCAGCAAACATGGAAATAGCCTAATGCGCCATCTCATAAATAGAATAATTAAGCTTTCCAAACATTAATGCACTTACATAACAATGACATAACCCAAAGAGTGTGCTACGCCTGCTCCCATTAAATGTTGTCTTATGAGGTACTCTGTGTATCTAGCGTTATAATCATACACCACAATTACCCAAACTATTTCCAGAGCATTTTTTCATGGAATGTAATTACACCAATTTTATTTTAAGGTTTAATCCAGAGTGCAGAGACACAGACTTGACTGTGTGGTTTTACAAGTTTTTAAAAAACTTAAAAAGGTATAATCCCCTTCCTTCTTCCTAGCCAACCTTCCATCCAGCTTTAGCGCAAATCTTAAATGAATTTTCAAAGAATCGGCAAAGGAAAATGCAAATGAATTTTCATCCACTGCTCTTATGTGAAAATTGGGTGTTGGGCGCATCGAGATAAACTGTTTTTGTGCCAATTTCTTAAGTCTGCTGCAATTAAACCATTGAGGAGGAGCAGGAGGACACAATGAGATGATGCAAGTAAAACACAAGTCAGTCAACCCCCAAATCATGAAAAACATGATAGAAATCTGGCATTTATATTAGTATAAAGAATGTAAGATTTTAATTGTAAGTCACATGCCTCATATATATCAAGCCTGTTTGATTTGCACTTTGTCACACTTTCCCACTTCAGCCATGGATAAAGACTTCCTTCGTTTTTTTTTTTAATATTAAGATTTTCCTTTCAAATGTCCGAAGTTTCCATCCACTTTTTTTTTTATGCCGAATTCAAAATATGCGTGGATAAAAACAGATCAATAATACAGAACAATATCTGCGGCTAGGGTGAGGTGATTCATCTCTAACAGCTGCTGTGGACACCAGTTGAAGCATGTAGTTGTAAAACGGGCAACTCTCAGGAGTGGAAGGCTGTGTAAATGTGAGAAAGGGTGCTGCTGAAGAAGACTCGCTCTTTCAGCTTCCCCCGTGGATGAATAAAGATGGAAATACTAAAGTAAACACGACTTTAATTTTGATTTGCTCCCCTGTTTCCCCCCTCATGGGTGATGTTCTTGTTCGTGCAAAAAGGCTGTTCTTGGCGTGAAGAGAGATGAACACCAGCGAATCTTTCCTTGAAACCAGCCCTCTTTTTCTACACTCCTCCTCATCTCCCCCTCCTCTCCATCCCTCCATCCCGACAGAGCCCTCAAGAGATGTGTGTACCCTCTCGCCGCCCGTATCCAAATAATTAATCCAAAGCAATTACTCTCCTCCTTCATCTGTCCGTCGGCCCGCTAACAAAACATTTCGACACGTGTCCTCATCACTCCCCTTTAATTAAGGCAGAACTATTTATCACTCCCCTTTAATTATCCTAGCCTGTTTATCAGTCTGCCTTTAATGGAATAGGCACCAGAGAGATACTCGTACAAAACACACCCCGCTACGCTTTCCTCGCTTCTGCCAGTTTTGAACTCAAGAAGAAAAAAAATAAAAAAACAACAAAAAACAATTAGTCAGGGAAAGAAAGAAAGAAAACAGAGAATTAAAAAGACAGAAACTCTGAGAGCTGAAGGAGATATAAGTTGTTGTTTTGCTTCCTCTCCCGGCAATCAGGGTGATGGCCACACTCACACACTCTGCTGTGCTTTTGTTCCCCTTGCAGAAAGCTTCCGCAGACTCCATGCAGTTCACACTGAGTTCAAACACACACACACGCATGCACACACAAAGTGAGATCAAACGCACCTCCACAATAGTTCTTTTGTGTTCAGTAACCATGGTTTCTGTCAGGTTTAATGCCTAGCAACATGTGTCACGGGGCAACCACTCACTGAGAAGGGGAGGGCCTCGGATACACTTCATAACAGCACAAGTGTTTGACCATGAAACAAATTTTACTATCGTGGCACTAGCTTAGAGGAGCTGAGTTTAAACCTGGCAGTAGGTGTTTTTTTTTGGGGGGTTTTTTTTTCAGTCTCTACCTACACACATGGAGCGGGCCTGCTTGTATAGGTGTGTACATGCATCTGATGTGTATGGCAAACCGCAGGAAAGACCTTGTTTTGCCTTTCCTCACAAGCTGCATATTAACAGAGTTGTCTATCAGCCTTTAAGCAGCTCAGACAGAGGAGAAACCCACAGCAGAAGGGAGGCAGCTCCAGAATCACACCCAGATAGAGTGCTCCTCCCCTGGATCCAGAACTCACAGGCCCGGCTGGTGCTGGCTCAGCCTGGGAGCAATTTGGTGAATGTAAATTGTAACCACACATGGGTTGGGAAACAGCAGGGTCTCACACATAACACACGTGGGCAAACTCACACACATACGCACACACACACACACACACACACAAACAAGCTGCTGGTAGGGTCAGAAGTCTGGGTGTCACACCCTGTCATTGCAGATTAAGTTATGCAAAGTGAGGTGGTCAGGCAGCCAACCCCTAGGGCTTAACAAGCAGGAAACACTAATTGGGTCGGCTTGCTGATTGCCATAATTGCTACTGTGTGTATGTGTGTGTGTGTGTGTTGTGTGTGTGTTGCATGCGTGTGTTGTGTGTGTATGTGTACTTGTACAACTATTCTTGTGAGGACCAGTGTGAGTTTTAGACCATCAGAGTGAGGACATTTTGGGCGGTCTTCACTTTCTTACATCTCTTTACAGAATGGCTTGAGGGTTAGGGTCAGAGTTAAATTTAAGTCCGGGTTATAGTGAGGGTTGAGGTTAGACATGTAGTTTTGATGGGTAGGATTTGCATAAAGGCCTTATGTCAATGAATGCCCTCACAAAGGTAGCTATATAAATGTGTGTGTGAGTGTGTGTAAAGCAGAACAACCTGCTGGGTTACATGCTAGTGTTCAGCATGGACCACTATCCTCTGAGGACAAGAAGAAGAAAGATAAAGGAGATGAGGAATGAGGAAGGGGAAGGAGAGAGATAAAGCAGGGTTAAAATGATAAGAGGTCAAATATTACACAGAAATTCACAATAAACATTAGAAAGTAAAATACAGAGTGCATTTCAAATGTGATTAAGTTGTGATGGGATAGAAATTCATGCTTTTCATTAAGCGTGGTTTTATTTAATACTACAACACAATATGTGCAGAAAGGTGAATTTGATCTGCAACATTTTGCAACTTTAGAGTTGTCTGTGATTATGGTTTTAACATATACTTCTCAACATTTTCAAGAAGAACAGTATGATCAAAGCATGAATATGTCCCAAACAAAATACAGTATATGACAGTGCAATCTATCTCACTACTACAATTAAATGTACAGTTTCCTTTGGTATTGGAATAAATAAAGAAAAGTGAATAAGCCAAATATTTAATATACAACACAAACAAAATAAAAATAGCATTCTATTTCCTATATTCTCGATCAGATCTCCTATAACCCTTAAATGCTTTCCTCTTGTAGATCTAATGCTCACAATTATGTCAAAACACAACTTATAGTTTCTTAGAATCATCACACTGCTCACCATGTCCCTAAATACAGTAAAATAATATCTGTGGAAAATAGTGCAAGTGAATTTGTAATTGAAAGGCATTTTACGTGAAGTAAAATTCTGAAAGAGAACAGCGACTCTTTAAATACTGATATGTCTTCTTTTGAACTGAGGCAACACAAAGCTAACATGACACGAGAAATATCTGAACTATGACAGATAATGTTCATAAAAGAGAAAGTAGTTGTAGACTGTTCTGCCTGAAGAAAAGATTATTCAAGTGTTATACAAATCATAGCATGAGGACAAATTGCGGATAACAGCTACCTGTAAATGGTGTTAAAAAATTCTCTTCAAATTCCACCGGTAGATCAAGCACTTGGGATGTGTCACAAATACTGACTCCTTCAATCCATTTCAGACCCATGCCACAGCACAATGAAATCTCACAATGCTGATTAAGTGCTTTCATTTTTTTTCTGTTTCATTTTAACAGCCAGCTTCCACTGGACAGGAGTTAAGATCAGAGTATTCAGCCAGACAGTAAACATGACAAAAATATTGTCAATCACACATTATTGCTAATAAACCCTCAGGCTAGCATTGTTATTAAAATGAAATAGGCTGTGTCAAGATGTGGTCAACAGCAAAATCATTTCTGCTGTTTGGATCACAGTTTTTTTTTCTGAACAGTTTATAATTGGTTGTTGATGGAGGCAGCTTTTATGTGCTCACAGGTATAATATAACATCGCCATACCTTCTTTTCCCTTGTTGCACATCATTTTTGCAGACGGTTTAAGAGGTAATGCAATTCTCTGAAGGAGTCTTGATTCACTTTCATGCCCATCACCTGTGTTCAACATGTACATGCTCAGTCACCCTGATGGAGGTGTTTCAGTACGCAGAACAAGAATCAGATCAGGTATAGTTGGCTCTAAAATAGCATGTTGCACTTCCATGTTATTGCTCTGCAGTGGTTTAGGCCCTACCTAAAAAAACCCCAAAAAACACACACAAAAAAAACAGACGCCTCTCTGTATTGTTGATGCCATTTCAGCTGCAGCAGGTGTTCACTGTGGGGTGCCTCAGGGTTTGGTGCTGCGTCCAGTCCTTTTCTCTGTCTGCATGACCCCTCTTGGGCACATAGACATATCAGTTTCCATTTTTACACAGACAATACTCAGATCTTCTTAAGCCATGAGCCTGCAAACATTGGTCAGAGCACTGTGAAACTGCATACTTGGCCTGCAATGTATCTGTTGGTGATAGTCACATAATTTACTGCAGCTAAATACAGATTTAAAAAAGGATATTGTCGGTCACAATAGTGCAGATGTTAAATGGTCACTTCTTGAATCAATGTCCTGTACAACAACACAGCACTGCAAAAATCTGGGAAAATATGGGTATCATTTTTGATTATAAACTTAGCCTAGACAAACATTTCATACCAATATCTAAATTTCAAAAATTAGACCATTACTTCATACTAAAATATGGAGAAAAGAGTGTTACTCCCACATCCACAACTAGTCGATCAGACTACTGTAATGCCATGCTCACTGGCATCAGTAAATACTTTGACGCCTCCAAACTCTGCTGCCAGAGTTTTGAACAGGGTTTGGAAGAAATAACCCATTTCAATGTTTGGATTATTACACTGGCTACCTGTTGCCTACAGGATGAATTATTGTTAATGATTCACAAATCCATGAGAGGTCTTGCCTCAAGTGACCTGTCGGATATGTTATTGCCCTCTGTCCCCTTTCTGAGCCTGGTCTCACTCTTAAATCATCCCATACATGCATGGTGTCATATTTGAACAAATTGGATACCCTTTAGTGTCACTTTGATAGACCTTTAACAGTCCATCAACATCAAAAATAGATGCCGTGAATTTGTAGCCAAATGTTCTCTGCAGTTGTCGTCGCTGAAGTTTTCCTTGTACCATGTGGTGTATTTGAACCCAAGCCATAAGATTCTCCTAAACGTAATCAAGTACTTTTGGTGCCTTAATTAAAGACACAGCAAGTGAAAGTAATAAGCGAGTTAAAATGACACTTAAGTCCTAAAAGAAAATAAACCAAAGTGAAAAAAAAAAAACTCTGACACTGGATATGCACTATAGTCTCCTGTTTAAAAGTTATCCTATGGCTCTTAGTTCCTGTTATTTTGTTTGTGCTTTAACTTTGTTTAGTTTTCTTGTAACGCACTTTGTAACAGTAGATTCAAAAGTGCTAGAAAAATAATAAAATGTATTGTCATAGAACACTCTTTTCTGTTGTATTCTCTTGAATATCACTTTGTACCATTCACAGAGAAAAGGCTTCCCACTGCTGGTCCGCCTAATCAAAATTTCAAAAGTTTGTGTCCATGACCTTGCATGACTCTCGTCAATAATTTTTTTCTTTTTGCTCAACCTCTGTCTCTCTGCATCTCCTGCTTTGGTCTTTCTTTATACCACGGACATGCTTTTTCTATCGTTCTCTCCCTCAGCCCCTCTGTCTCCCACGCACACACAGACACACACGCACACACACACGCACACACACGCACACACACACAAAGACACGTCCTAACCTACACTGCCTCTGCCTAACTTCCTTATTTAATGTGATTTGGATGGTTCCACTTGTGAAGCTGAATGAACCAGCACACTCCTCTAGTCCTAATTGCCTGCTTTCGTCAGCCCATCTCTGACACACACACACACACGCGCACACACACACACACACACTCACTTGTGCACTTACACACTCCCTATGAGGTGCTAGCGCCTAGTGTGGCTAACGATGCACAGCTACAAAGGGCCCCGTTACTCGGTTAGCCAGTCTCTGTGCAAGTGCTCCCAGCAAGCGTGCTGGATTTTAGGGTTTAGTGTCCCGCTGAGACAGAATAATAAGTGTATGTTTCTAATCTGTGTGCATGGCTGTGTGCACGCATGTGTGTTTGTGTGCAACAGCAATGCCGGAGAATAATGAGTGTGTGTTGCTAATCTGGGCCCTAGGAGACTACCTCTCTTTGCTCCTCGCGCAGTGTCTCAAATCAGCGGCCTCTCTCTCACTCCGTCTCTTCTCTCCTCCTCTCACTCTCTGTATGTAGGCTAATTTAGCACTGGCTTTGATGCGTTCTCCTGCGGGCCTGCGTTTCTCATATCCAAATGCAGGGATTAGCCGGCTTTTATTCTCCAAAGCCCATCTCATCCTGTTCTCCCTCTTTCTGTCTGCTTGCCGTCTCCCCGACCCTCGGAAACAGTGGCAGGGACTTAACAACCTGACAACAACTGCTTTGTTGTTGTGTTTTTGTGTATCGGTTGTTAGCTTAGGTACTTAGCCCTTTGTGGGCCTGGTATTTACTTGTACGTTCTGGGGATACGTGTCAATAGGGAGTGGGATGGAATGGAGATTTGCCAGGGATGACAGGAAATAAAGATGAGTAGAGGTGAGGAGGAACCAGCAGAGGAGATGGAAGAGGAGAGTAATTTAACAGCCGCTATCTTGTTTTAAGATTCATTAGGAGGAATAATGGGAAATTATGTGGAACTAAGTTGCGTCTCTGGGTGACATCATGAATCCCTTTGTAGCGAGCTTTGTGCGGGTATTTCTGCATGTTTGTGTGTGTGTGTGTGTGTGTGTGTGTTTGTGCGTGCGTGTGTGAGAGAGGGAAAGAGATGGCAGGTCTCTTGGTGATATTCTAAATCCCTTTGTAGAGACAGGGACTGTCACTTCTGAGCGTGTGTGTGATGAAAGTGAGTGTTAAGCAGCAGACGCAGCCAGCATGCTCCCACAGAGACGACAACACACACACACACGCACGCGCGCACACACACACACACACACACACACACACACACACACACACACACACACACTTAGATTGAGAAAAAGTCTCTTGATGATCTTTCAACAGATCTGCAGAAGTGGCTTAGGCAGCTAGGGCACCTTTGGGACTCTTCACAGACTTAGACACACACGTATGTATATCACACATACATATATACATACACACACACACACACACACACACACCTTACAAACCTATACAGCTGACAAATAATGCTTAATTTGTCTGTTAGAATAACAGTGATGGGGATGAATTCTAAACTTTCTGAGCTACAAGTTTTGGTAATAGTTTGCAGGACAAAGACTAAGAATATCACAAAAGTACCATTAACGTTACCTGATGAGTGTTTGAGGAGCCAAAGCTTTGCTCACAATGCAAGTTCCATTGATCAAGAGTGTGCATGACTTAATAGTCTTCTGACGGTTTGTAATCCAAGAGCACGTGCTAAAAAGAGATTTTCCCACATTAAAAAATACTTAACATTCTTTAATAAGTAATAAAACATTGGTAACACTCTATTTTAACCCCCCTCCACATAGAATTTTTAAGCAAGATTCAAACATGTAAAGCATGGTTTATAGCATACTATAATGTGGTTATAAACAGCTATAAGTATTTATGTTCTATTTGTCATACAAGTCTTTCTAGGATACGTTATAGTTAGTTGCAGAAAAACAGTAAAAATGTATGAACACTTAAGAGCACAATCACACAACATACTTTTGTAACTAATCAAAAAACCTTAATCCATCACAACTAAGCGTTGTAGTAAATAATTTGAACTTATGTTGTTGTGCCTAAATCAAATTGTCTTCTTTCAAATGTCCTGTATTGTGCTCATTTTTCAGCAAATAATTAAAGTCTCATGTGTCCCTAGAATGTGTCTTCCAATGTGAAAGCTCATAATATCGCAAAAGTGGTTATTCTTTCCTTTCCATGACTGTATAACACCTAGTTTTAGCAATGTTGTAAATACTGAGCTGCTGCTGCTACAGACACGAACATGACATGAATGAGGACGTGAGTCCGATGCTTTCTATCACTTCTAACTTTCTCTGAGAGAAATCTTTTTATTTGGAACAATCAGCAAATTCACAGTACAGCTGTTATTTTTGAAACTACTTTGTATGGCGAGTTTATCAAACAGTATTGCAGTTGTGAAACTGGAGAGTGAATGGTGCAGAGCTGCAGCCTGGAAGTGGCTCTGAAGTGACTGCCCGTTAACATGAAGTTATAATGGGCTGTGTTTCAGTCACTTTTTTTTATACTGGCTCCATTTTCTGAAAACACAAATAGAAAAATTTAAATAAAAGCAGCTTTAACAAGCTGTTTTAAAATGCAATATATGTGAGGACAGAGAGCGGGAGAGAAGCACACAGATCTAGACATAGGAAGAGTTTATGTTGCACACATAGATTGTATAAAAGATGGATGTAGCAACTGGCCCTTAAAAATGACACCAACCCGGAAGTGTCAAAAACCTGCAATATCACTATGTCCGCTAGTCCTGGCTCCAAAAAGCCCTGGCTCCCATAGAAATGAATTGGAAAAGAAGTGATCACACATCATAAATTACCGCATTCCTCCAGCTCAGGATTTTTTAAAATTAGTTTTCATGGTCAAGTCCAGAGATCAGGTGGCCAATCTGAAAATGAATCAATACTGAATTTTTAAAAAATCGTCAAAATTTTGCGGGGCAAGGGGCGTGGCTGGCTTGATTGACAGTCGGCAGCGACCATACAGATGAAGCGAGCAGAAGGCGGTAAATGTGGGAGGGCAGAGAGGGCCTGCCTTTCAATCCGTCTGACCAATCACTGCTCCTATGGCTCCGCCCCCCTCCGATGATTTTTGCGTCACTGGCTCCAAAAATCCAAGATGTCAACCAGGAAGTAGCAAAACCCTGGCTTCATGTTCTCAGTGCACAAACCAACAGGTGACGTCACAGAAGCTACGTCCATCTTTTATACAGTCTATGGTTGCACCGAAGCCAACAGGCAACATGAAAACACAGTAACCCACCCAGTCCTTGTTCATTGGTTTCAAATTGGTCTTTGACTGTCCTTTAGCATTACAGTTTATCTGATCTAAGCTAATGGTAATGTTAGCCACGTTAGCTGTGTGGTGCACGAATGCTATCGATTTTCTGATTGTTTTGTGACACTGCCATCAAAAATAAAGGTCATCCACTGGGTCTACAGTTCCTCAGATGCTGGGAGTGCATGGAGACTCTTGTGTTTACTTTTGCAATAAACAGCAGAAAATTTTGCGTGTTTTATTTGTGACTGAGACATTTTAAAGTTAACCGAAGCAGTTCAAGGATGTAAACAAACCTGTTGGACTGCAAGGCAACTGCTCTTTCAGAATGGCTCATCTGGAAACTGAGAATAGTTCAAGGCTGAATTATACAAAGTTTGAGTTAAGTGACTATTGGTTCTTTAGCATGTATGCAGCAGTTCAGTAAAATTCTCACTGGTCTGTAACACTGGGAGCCATCTAGTTGTTTGGGGTCTTGAGAAATGGCAGAAATAAAGGTCTTCATATCTTAACAGCTTTTATTTTACACCTCCAAGTTCAAAGCAACCTCAAAACACAACAAATATATGGGACTTTCATCAGTCTCGCATCTGCAGCCTCTTCTGTTAGAAGGTGCCACTACCAAGACTTAGAATATTTTTTTCATTTTTTCTTCTCCCGGGATGGTTATTTGAGAAGTCATTCATTGAGATGTGCTGACTAGACAAGAGTCGGCCTGTCCAGCTGCCTGTGTTGAATAGGCATGCTTGTTGTGATCAATTTCTCAAAAATTATGAACTCATTTCTTGACTTCAGTTCATTTCAGATTGAATTCTTTGTACTTATGGTCACAAACTAAGAAAGAAACAGTCCTTATCCGCAGAGGAGGGAATTATCATCTGTTCAGCCCACTTAATGTTCAACTAAGTCAGAAACAGCTTTATTGGCCAAGTATGTGTACACATGAATTTGACTCAGTTTTTTTTCTTCTTGCTCTTAAAGTACTTACACAAAAAACATGTGTGTATTTAAACGAAGGGTACAGGTTAAAGAAAGGACAAAAAATAAAGTGTTTAATTACTACGTGCAGCTATGGATAGGTGAAAAGCAGCATTTGTAAAAGTAAACCAAAACTTTAGAGTAACTAACTGTGATGCCTGCTTAAGTGAGAGACATCAGTGGGAAAAGAATGACAAACAAAATGTTGTTAAATATCACAAAAAATCTACAGATTTTAAAGGGGCCAGATCCAACACACAGGTGGTACCACATCTGGATAATTCCCTGTCCTGTCCAGCCATCCAATTCAGATGACACTGACGTTCTGATATTGTATAGAAGCATCCTCGTTCTTAGCTTGCAATAATTTATCCCGCTCTCTGCCTCTTCCATTTGGTCCGTCTCCCTTTCTCCCTGTCGTTGTTGTGGCTTGTGGAGCCTCATGATTCTTGGCTCTGTGCTGACTGTGATTGAGCGGGACCTCTGACCTCTCCGGCTCTATGGAATTCCATACATGGTGCGTCTGTGACCCTGCGACCTCCAGCTGCGCTCCGATTCTATTGGCTGAAAGGCTCCCTGTGCTGTGTAGCAAAGTGCCGCCAGTCAGAATCAAGGGGTGAAAGGTCGATGCTCGTGGAAATGAGGCAATGAAGTATAGTCTGCCATATACAGCAAAGCCACAATACCATCATTCTGTACACACAGTGGTGCACGTGAGAAAGAAAGAGCAAGACTAGTGTGACAGACAAGGGAACGTAAGAGAAATGGAAAGCATCCACATATGGTTTTTTGCAGAGTGACACGAGAGTGACATAACGGTGATTTGTGACCAAGTCAGCTTTTTCAAAAGTTTCAAGCGCGTCTCAAGTTGACAGAGCGGGCTTTTGAAAAACTGGATCTTATATTTTTTGTAGTTTTGACATCTTAACACTGTACTCAAAAAAATGAATCTAAACCAAAGGTGTGTTAGGCCATGTCATTTTGGGATAAAACTCAAAGTTCAGAAAATTCACCTGCAATATTGTGAATGTTTGTCTGCAACTTGCGATGTGTATTTACAGTTAGCAGTTATGGGGGATAACTTTACCATTAGTTTCTGCCTTTTCTCTGATTAAACTCTGGTTAAATGGGCTTTTTCTTCGTGGGTATGCGTTCCTTTTACCAATGACGTTATTTCAGAGATCTCAGAAATTCATTTTGCATGTTTCATAATATCAATTAGAAATTGTGGCCTAAAGGAATAAAATCCAAGTTGTAATAGACTGTAATTTTCTTGGACATCACAACTTTCAAGTACGAGTGTAAATATGCAACACATTTAAACACAGTTTCTTCCACTTTTCAACGAAATGTAAAAAATGACACCATTATTAATTAAACAATCCACAACATAACAAACAATGCACAACATAACATCTTAAAATCCACATCAGATCCCACATCCCAATTTGCATTTTAATAAAATCTTTGCATTTATCAGTAAATACAACAACACCACACCTCATACTAGACTAATGTAATGTGATCCAACACCGCCAAACTTACTTCAAGTGCAAGGAAACTGTAACCTCAAAGCCCTGCCTTTGAGGTTATGGGCACTTCAAAGGTCTGATAAGTTAACACGCCTAACAACGTCAATGTCCAGACTGTCTGAAACTTTCTGCGATTCCTCTGTAGTCAAAATGTACATCAAGTATGCCGAACCAACCCAACCCCCAAACTTCTGTCTTTGTCAGAGTGAAACACCCTCCATCTTCCAGACAGAGGCAGGTGGGGGTGGAGGTGAGGCTGTCAGCGGTGGCAGCACCTTGCTACGAAGCAGCCTTGATCAAGGCCCTTGGTTGGACATGAACATGGAACGCTCATCTCCCCAAACCGCTCAGACTGTGACACTGTTACAGGACAGGCTGACAGACAACGCCTTAACTGTCTCTCTTCCAGGCCTTTGAATGTCCTTTAAAACAGGCAGGTAAGGAGAGCGGAGGAGGAAGAGAGCGGTCCTCCTTCTTTTTGTCTTGAATCTGACAGTTCCAAGACAGCTTCTTCTCAGTTTGGTCTTTGCACTTGTCTTCATTCCTTCCTGCTTTTAGTGCAAACCCCCTCCTCCTTTATCTGTCTCCTTTTGCCCTCTTCTAGCAGAAAGAATGATCCTCACGGAAAAATCACAGAACATATATATATCTCAAGCCGTTCCTTGCCCTCTCTCCTCCATGCCACTATCTCTGGCAGGAATAAGGCTGCCTCCAACCCCTTCTGTCCTCCCATCCCCGCATCCCTAAACCCATCCACAGCATGCTGTTTTCTGTTGCTTCTCTTGTGGGATTACTTTTCTCAGAGGGGAGGGAGCGAGGTGGAGCGCTTGGAAAGAGAGAGGAGAAGGTCCAGAAAAGAGCCCTAAAATAACTGTCATGCAAGTGGACAGGCAGTGATTAAGGATTTAACTGATCATCCTGCGGCTGACAGTGAACCAGCTATTATCTAGCAGGAATCAAACGCTGCTCAAAGCCCTGGGAGGCTCTCTGCGCCTCTCAGCATCTCTCAGCTCCTCTCAGAGGCCTGGCCAACATGAAAGGAGACGTCAGGGTCTGGCAGCTGACAAGCCATGGAGAGAGAGAGAGAGAGAGAGAGGGAGAGAAAGGGAGAGAGCAAGAGTAAAGTAATGAGATCTTTATTTTGGCCGTTACCTCAGGGACTGTTGATCTGTGTTGTGGTGATGTGCAGCGGAATACAAAGACCCGCTCTGTTTGTTTATGTGGGAACTCTGCCTGTGTGCATATGTGTGTTTGCACATGTGTGCGCATGCTGCATGTCACTCAAAATTAGCAGAGCAAAAGTCATTCATTAATCTTGTGCCGCCCAACAAATGACAGGAAACCAGATGCTACCAGATGAATAAAAGTAAATCTTATTGAGACTGTGGTGAGAAGATAATTATAGTCAGGAGGAAATCAGTGAATTGGTCTGTGTGTGTGTGTGTGTGTGTATATATGTGTGAGTATGGGTATCTGTGTTATGTTGGTGTGGTTACGCTGTTTGTATTCTTCTTCATCAAAGGCCTTTCCATTACACAAGAGACTTTACACTTGATCCTGCTGCTGATCTCCCCACTGAAGTATGTGCTTCTGGATGTTTGTGTGTGTGCATTGTGCACCGTGAAGCACTGTGTTGTGGTGAAGTCTTCGCACTGTAACAGTTCAGATCTACTTCCCAGATGTGTTATACGTAGCTTAATACCAGCACTGGTCCCCACTGCTTTTGAGATAATGCACACAATTGGATAAAATCAGCAGCGGTCATGAAAAAGCAATAGATGATGCAGAAATCTGAAACAAGAGTTAACAAGACAACCAGACCCTGAAAGTACGTTTTTAGGGAATTGCTACACATATTTTAAAGCCTTTGAAATAGTAAAATTACGCATTACACGATATTTTTTGTAACTAGTCAGTTATAACTGGATCATAAATACCACATTGTACAATAATTTGTTCAGCTGGTATGTTTTTGGGCCGTCAAGACTTAAAAAAGAGTTTTTACAGAAGAAAAGTAAATCCATGTATATTTTAAATCCTTTTGAACTCAGCAAAAGAGGCACAAGTTGTAACAATTTTAAGCGCTTCACAAGCCTGAAAAAATATCACTTTAATACTTCCATGAATTTAGCATCCTTTACAAGTTGCTTAGTTCAATATTTCTTGTCTGCATTCTTGATGTTTGCAGGTTACTGCCTTTTAAAAACAAGCAACACAGATCGTCAGCTAAGGTTAGGAAGTGCCACAACCAACAGGCTAATCCACAGATTTAAAAAATTCTCTTCTTTTAGCATAGTATTGTTATTAGATAAGAGGTACAGAAAATATGTGTTTCAAGTCAGAAAAAGAACAAGACAATAAGCTGAATTTTTAGTTAAATTACACTAAGAAACAATTTTTTTTTTTTTCTCCTGATCACTGCTATTTTACAGAGCTGCAGAGAAACCCTGAGTATCTGAAATCTGTTCCACGTATCCGTCTGACCTGTGATCAAGATAAACGTAGTCAAGGAGAGATGTTGAACAAAGCAACATCATTTAGTTAATGACGGAAAGCATTTGCTGGCATGCTGTGTGTCTGTGCCTTTTCGTTGTGCTGTGACTGAATGACAACATGGCAATTGGCTTCCTGTTCTACATTTTCCTCAGCACGCCTCGTCCCACGGTGGTCAAAGTGTGAGCATCCTTCACATAAGATGCCATTTTTCTGTATCAGTGTCTTCTGCGCTGTTGACACTATAGCAGCGCTGCATTCCTGCCGCAGCCTTGAACTTGGTACTTCTAATTTCTCAGGGTCTTCAAGCACCACTGCATTTACTGTGTTTTAGCTGCAAGAACACACATGCCCGCACACACACACACACAATCGCGAGCACATACACATTCACGGAAGCTCACTCGCTCATGCAGAGATGAGTGCTGTGTTCCTTCCTGAGGTCCCTTCACACATTAGACCAACTCTAATAATAAAAGGGAGAGGAGTCAGAGTGGATCCTTTGAGTGTTCAGTTGAGGGCGGGTGACCCACTTATCCATTCCTCAGGCTTTGTCTGGGCCTTTGGGTTAACCCACTTACCCACTCCCCAGGCTTCTGCCGGGCCCTGGAGTGAAGGCCGGCTCCTTTTCTCATCAAACAACTGCTCTTAATAAAGGCCAGGGGCTGGGGAGCCTGAAGCCCACAGAGCCTGTGTGTGCATGTACACACACATACCGACATATACAACAGTGCACTCGGAGGATCAGAACAAAAAAAAAACCCACTTACATGGTCCTCAGTAGTTTTTTTTTTTTTTTTTACTCCAACGCCGAATTTGTTCGAGACCTTTATCGTCGTTTGCTATATTGACACACAGAGTTTCTGCTTATGTGTTTTCTGTAAGGGTTTTATCTGTGTTTGTGTGTGTGTTTCTCCTTCTGTGCTTTTGTATCTGTGTGCATATCAGCTTAGAGATCTCTCTCTGTCTCCTCCACCACCAAACTGCATTTGCATTTTAATTATGTCAATGTTTGTTCAAAAGCATGACAGGCGCTCAGACATGACAAAATGGAAATAAGGGACTTAAACTGGGGAATTACAGCCCATTCGCTCATGTTTTGTGCGACGCTAACATGATGTAGATCCCTGTGTCCCGCATGTGAAACCCTTCTTTTTCACGCCTCTTAATCCTGCTGTGGGGGTTACTGAGGAGGCTCACTCAGGGGAACCTTAACAGTATCAGAAGCGCAGGAAGGAATCTATTATCCGCCATCAAATTTGCAATGTGCCATTTTTTCTAAAAGTATTGTTTCGTGCTTTTTCTTTCTTGTCCAGCATTTCTCTCTTGTAACTCCTGTAGTGGAAGTGTGAACCTATATGAAGTTCAGTCTTCACCCATTCCATTTCCCGTAGTCCTTTCCCATGTAGTATGTACTGTCTTTTTGACAATCTGATGGCAAGATCAATACCATTTGCATTTTGGAGACGGGACACGGTTAGCCTATGGCTCAGCATAAAGACTGCAAGGAGGAAGTGCTGGTGTGGCTTTGTCCAAACGGAAACATTCATTTACCACCACCTATGAAGCTGAATAAATAGTGGTAGGCATTTTTTAAGTTTCTCTCCTGATCCACTCTGCAGGCTAAGCTAGGCTAACCACATCCTGACTCCAGCTCTTCACTTAGAGGCTACTTTAGACTGATTGTTTAAATCTAATTGACTCTTCACATGCGTCAAACTTCATGTTAGCAGTTTACGATTTTAACAAATTCCTCTCACAGCTGTAGCCGTAAATCTTAGCCTAAAATTGAACAGAACACAAAGGCCTCAACACACAGTTGTGATCAAACTCTTTTCATCTCTTGTTTCTTAATGAGGTGCAGTTTGTTTACTTATTGTTTGTGATAAAATCCTAGAAATGTGTGACAGGCTAAAAAAAGTCATGCAACAGAGGCACAAGTGGAATGAAAAAGTCAGCAAACTAACTCAGCATTATCACGGCAACACATATCTAAAGTTTGACAGTAGCTGCTGGTCATATTAGACTAAGGGAACCTGTGGCGGTAAAACTCCTGAATGTTAAATGACAGTGTATGCGCTTTGACTCACTCCTTGAGGTAGAAAAGCGCTATATAAATCTAATCTATTATTATTATAATAATAACAATAACATGCATTTTTCTGTTATTTCATTGAAATAATTGTAAATAATAAAATTGCGATAGCTGAATTTCATTTAGCTGCCTCAGTTTCACAGTCCTGGTATTAGTACACTGTTACACTGTCATTACTCACTGGGACACATAAATAGATTGCAGCCATTATAAATGTTATTAGTTGCAGCTAGATTGTAAATAAATTTAAACTTCAACATATATTCTCAACATGGTTCTTTCAAAATGTGACTAAATTAGTCGTAGACTGAATTAGTTCAAAGCTGTCTTGTGTGTTTTGAAAATGTGAGTGTGTCTAGCTCAGTTATGTTAACATAAACCTGTGAAAACAAGCTCAGTTAAAGTTAAGATGTGAAGTTAAATGAACTCTTCGGTGACACAACCAGACAAACTTATTTTCCTTTTACATTTTCTTTGTTTGAAGAATCGTTTTTCATTCACCATGAAGAGCTCACAGCTGCAGCTGCCGGTACGTATCAGAGTCAAACCAAAGACAACATGTGCGGCTGCTTCCATTTACTGCGTTCAATAACAGGCTAATTGTACAGGGGCGTGGGATGAATTTATTCACCTTCATTGTGGTTGGTGGTGTTTTCATTATTATGGAAAGAAAAAGCCATGGCTTTATTTGAACATGTACCATAAACATACGGCAAGTTTCCTTCATGAATGTGTTTCTCAAAGTAGAAAAAAAAAAAAAAGTCTCAGGAGGGTTTTCTAAAACAGTGAAGGTCTGCTAATACATTAGTTTTGTTTCTTTAAAAATTTAAATTAATTAGCTCAATGAGCACTCAGCAGCACGTTAATTCATTTCAGTCTATAAACCTCAAGGTAGAACAGCTCATGTTTGTGAGCTCCAAAGTGGTTTGCAAATAATAATACAAATCAACTTAAATATTTACATTCAGTTAATAAGGAAAGAGCCGTTGATTCTACTGAATTCAATGTCTGCAGTGAATGAAGAAAACCAGTTGCGCAAGGGTGTGTTTTTTGTTAAAGTATGTAACGTGTCATTGCAGTGTTTCTTGTTTTAAATCTATGTAGAACATAAATACACAAGCAGCATCTTGCACAACACCTAAACAAGGGACTACACAAAGTTGCGTTGAACTCCTGACGCACAATCCTCACTACACTTTCTGGCTGCCTGTTTTTCCTCCTCCCCCCTCCTCCTCCTCCTCCTCCTCCTCCATCTCTCCAGTGAGTGGCAGGGCCAGGATGGTGCTTCTGTTGTGTGTAATAAATGCTGTTGTATTGAGCCCACAGGGAAACCCTACTCTCCTCTCCCAGCCATTACTGTCTAATGGCCAGATGATGGGAGAGACACACACAGAGCCTGTCACAGACAAGCTGATATACTGTCCTGCGCTGTGTGTGTACATGCATGTGCGTGTGTGTGTGCGTGGCGCATGTGTCATATAGAGGCTGATATACCACCTTGGCCCCTGGGCAGAAGAGGAGGAGGGGGGGTAACAGTAGTAACTCACTCGCAACCTGATCAAGCAGTGATAAATCTTCTGAAGCCATCCTGTTTCCTGACACTCACACACTCTCGCACACATACACGCTTGCATGCACACACGCAGACACACATGCATGCACACACAGCTCCACCCTCTCACTCCCTCTAACCCACTGAACCCTTAGGGTGACAATGAAAAGGATACGCACATCACTTAAACTGTCCCCTATATGTGCATTACATTACAGTGGAGCTGTTACGCTTCAGACTCACTGGGGGAAGCTCAGATTTGTATTTTTTTTTTGTGCCATTTTAAAAGTTTTTAAGCAGAGGATATAAAACTCATCATCATTTTCTTCCCCTAATCAATAGATTTTAATTGGATAATGGTCACTTTCCGAGAAGTAAAACATGTTATTGCTCTGAGTTTATGTGGTTTAGGGAAGTAGCCTTGTTCCTCCCTTGGAGCACCAGACACACTTTCCGCATTGTAATCGCTGAATAGAGGTTGTGTTGTATTTTTAGAGACTAAAGGACGGTGAAATTCTGTCTGGTGCTCAGGTGGTTTAAAGATCTCAATCTTTTCCTCATGGCTATATTTTTGTGGGGAATGTATCGATGTTAGTCTGTACTCGAGCAGTGCTCAAGGACCGACAGTTTGAGATGGTTTAGTCAGTTCTATTATTTGTCAACAGTATTCTTTTAGATATATATATATATATGTGAAAAATATTTTTGAGTAATGTTGCTGTGAATTTGCTGGTATGCGCTGATTACTTGCGCTTGTGACAAGATAATAGCTGCCTCTTTCAATTAGCAGTTATCTGTGTCCGTTTGAAAATGTTATTATGTGTCGAGCTGAGTTTAGGTGAGTAAAACTGTTTAAACTTTTCAAGCATGCAACATGCATTCAGTATTTCATCTTGTTGTCTTGCTGAATGCAAAAGTGTCCTTAATGAATTCCAGACTTGGAACCCAGACTTCTTTTGTATCACGAGCACAGTGGCTGTCAATAAAAATGTTTTTTTATTTATTTATTTATTTATTTTTTATTAATGTGTACATGCATGTAAGCGTGCATGCACACACTCACACACAGATACACAGACCCACACACACACACACACACACACACAAACCATCACGCACACATACACCCTCACAAACACTAGAGAAAATACAAGGACTGGACAGTGCAAGGACACCAACCCACTTCAACTACAATTAGACCAACCTTGAGAGGCACTGGTCCTTTCTCCTCATCCGAGCTTAAAAAATAATTTGAATACCTGTATAACTCAATAAAATTTGCTTGCTTTGAATAGCAAAATTCATAAATACCCAAACATTTTTGATTGCACTGCTTTAAAACCTTGTTTCTAAAGATAAACATTGAAAAGATTTTTTTTTTTTTAAATTTAGCTTTGACTTACTTTACAGCATCAGTCGAAGCTGTTTAAACTAACCCCTTGAAGAAGCCAATTGTGCAGCCTAACAAAGGACTCGCAGCTTGTGATGAAGAATATGTATTTTAACAAAAAAAAAAACAGATTTGATTTTAAGCATACCATTCTTTGTTGTATGCTGCTGACACTGATCAAATGCTTTGAACCCCAGAGCAACAATTCTCTACCTGGCGATAATCAGGTAAAAGCTTCCCAGCCTCTTCCTTATCTAACCTTTTGAGTACTCCCATTGCCATTGTATTCTGCATGCCAAACTCCAAGCCTCTTTCAGACATATACGCCTTTCTCTTAATCTGAGGGCATCTGAATGTATTAGCTTTATGTCTGAATGAGCACCCTGGTCACTTTCCTGTGAAAGTTGTGATGGCAAACCTACTTGGTTCAAGCCTCTGTCATCTTCAACTCGGCACAAAAATGGATAGGAATGTACAATCAACGTACTTGGAGTTGTGTGAATGGATTTAGGGAAGACTTTTTCCACATTTCAGCACCAAAATTGGTCCAAAAACATCAGAGAGAGCACAAAAGACCAATCACAAATCTAATTTGTTTCACTCTACAGTTTCAGAGATATTTTAAACTGCAGTAATCACAAAAAATAAAACTGTTTAGCAACAAAGACTGTAACAGACTGAATTAATGAGACTCATCAAAGTTAAATGCAATCCAAATTTTGACAAAACAGGAACTTTAGTTAAGTTTGCTGTGCCCGGCTGTCTGTAGGAGTCTTTCCTCTGAGTTTATTCAATACATGTAGCATCAGACAGCAGCAGGATCCATATAGTGTCTTGAAAGCGAGAGAGTTGCACACATTTAGGTACGTGGATCAACAGTTTAACTTCAATTTCATGGAGGCAACATCTGCCAGCTGCAAGTCACACTGCGTACTTATCTTGACATCAGACAGGTGAACGGTCACACACTGACTCACAATTTACAGCAGGCATCCTCAGGTTGAGTCCTGAGCTCCATCCCAGCTGTCGGGACATTTTTATTTTACTGTTCCTTAAGTTGAAGTTAGATTATGATCATCAATTAACTAGACTATTAGTCGGTACAGTTGAACAGTTTGAAAAGCTTTGCATTAGTTTAGATTTTGTCTGTTTTTAATTTTTTGTGTGTATTGTGTAGAGGGAACTTTATCCAGGTCCAGGTTATTATGTCATGTATCCAGGTCATGGTAATCCTAAGAGCTAAGAATCCAGTTTGCACTAATAATAATATTAATTTAAAAAAGATCCTGAGAGCTTTGGTGGACGGCAACTAAACTTCTCGTTTTGGTTTTTTGAAGACGTTTTATTGCTCATTCAAAAAGTTTCTTCAAGGTGAAATATTTTCAAGAAGCAATAAAAGAACTCCAGTTGCCTAACACTTAAGCTCTTAAGATCTTTATTTAAGAAAAATAAATAAAAAAATTGTTGCATTAAGACTGCAAGGTAGCTCAGTGGTTAGCACCATTGCCTCGCAGCAAGAAGGTCGCCGGTTCCCGTCCCGGATGAGGATACCGGGATCTTTCTGCGTGGAGTTTGCATGTTCTCCCCATGCAGCGTGGGTTCTCTCCGGGTTCTCTGGCTTCCTCCCACACAGTCCAAAAACATGTTGAGGTTAATTGGTGATTCTAAATTGTCCGTAGGTGTGAATGTGAGTGTGCTTGGTTGTCTGTCTCTAAGTGTAGCCCTGTGATAGACTGGTGACCTGTCCAGGGTGTCCCCTGCCTTCACCTTGAGTCAGCTGGGATAGGCTCCAGCCCCCCCGCGACCCTAGTGAGGATGAAGCGGTGTATAGATAGATCCATATAGATGGATGGATGGATAGATGGGATTATTGCATTATAATGCATTATACATCACTCTATGAACTTCCTAGTCATGTGTGTATGAGGACTTTTTCAAAATGTATCCTGTCAGATGTGAAGCAGAACGACTACCTAACTCTGTCCAACGTATAAAACCCATGGGTGCAGTAATCGAACTGGATAAATGCGGACTGTCGGCCTTGAGGCTAATTTTTCCTAGTGGCCACTTATGGCATTGCGAACGCCTGCGAGCATCTTTTAAAATCACTGTTTAGTAAGTGATTTATTTTTTTTTATTTTTTTTTTTTTTAAATTGTGATTTATTTTTTTTTATTTTTTAGGTCAAGCCACCATTATTTATAAACCACTTTTATGTATAACTTTGGAATGATCTGGAAACTGAAATGTGTTCAAGTTTGTCCCTTCAGACCAGCAAATCTTTTCCCTCATTTCCTCCAGAGTCCTCTAAATGCCTTTTGGCAAACTCCAGGTGAGCTGTCATGCCTTTTATTCAGGAGTGGCTTCCGTCTAGTTACTCTACCATACAAGCCTGATTGATGGAGTGCTGCTGGGACAGTCATCCCTGCAGCAAGTTCTCCTGTCTCTGCACAAAACTTTTGTAAATTCTCTTAGAGCTGCTGTTGGCCTCGTCCCTGACCGAGGTCCTTCTTGTTCGTTCAGTTTTAACTGGACTCTAGAAAGAGTTGCAGAGATTCCAGACTTCTTCCATGTGACAACCATCAGAGCCACTGTGTTCATGTGCACAGTCAAAGGTTTGGAAATGGTTTTCCACCCATTTACCTCAGTTTACCACAGTTTTATGACAGAGGCGTACAGAAAGGCTCCTTGGACTTTATGGCTGTATTTTTGTCCTGACATCACTGTGAATTATAGGATGTTATATACACAGGTGTGTGTCTTTGTAAACTTTGTCTAGTTGGCTTAGTTTGCCACAAATGGACTCAGTTAAACTCCAGAAACATCTCAAGAAAAAGGAAACCTTACAGGATGCACCTGAATGCAATTTGGAGCACCACAGTAAAAAGTTATTTGAAAATAAATACAATTAAATCTAAAAAAAAAAAAAAAAA
>NW_007579264.1:86955-88232 GCF_000690725.1 Stegastes partitus
CCAGTGACACATGAAATTTGTTCAGCTTGTAAAGAAGATGGGAAGTTGCTGTCCAGGGTCAGATGTTTGTGTGTGTGTTCTGCTCTGTCTGGCCCACGACAGTCTTCCGTTGTAAAGCTCCTGTCTTACCTGAGGATTAGGTGGATCAGACAATGATTGACAGATTCTCTTTTTTTTCTCCTCCCCCTCCTGCCTCCTACTCGAGCAACGGCATGTTTGGGGTTATGGAAGAACACAAGCGAGAAACCATGACTACAACACACCCGAGAAAGACTGCTGAAAAAAAAAAATGTCTCCTTGAATTTGTGCAGTGCATGTGTTTGTGCCTGCACACTTCTTCTTCTTCCTCTTTTTTTTAAACAAATGAATGTTCTGTATATATAAGCATATGTGTGTTCCCCCATGTGCATTTGCATGTCCATGTATATGTGGGCATGTATGTGAAAGTCTGTGTGTTGGTTCCAGAAGATGAAAGGTGTGCGTGTTGAGCCCTGCTGTCAGTCCCTGCCATGTTTTACAGCCTGTCCGCTCTGCACAGTGATTAGAGCTGTCGACTCTGATGTGATGACATGGGCTGAAACCACAGCAGGGGAGGGGAGAGAGGGAGAGAGAGAGATAGACGGTGAGAGGCAGTTTGGGTGTCAGATAGAGATCAGAGAGAAAGTTTGAGAGAGGAGGTTTAAGAGAGAAGGTTGACCTTGACAACAGCTGCAGCAGCAGCAGCAGCTCATAAAAATGTGGACAGGCACTGGACCACGGCTACAGGCCTGATCGTTCAACATACAAGTCCCTACCTGCTTGCCTAAAGCTCTCAGCCCACCCATTGCTTACAGTTAGTCAGCATACAGTAACACCTTGTATGGCAGAATGACAGCCAAAACTGTCGATGTTTATCCCGCGTACTGCGCATTAGCACACTGGATTAAAACTTTTAAAAGACAAGTTGTTTTTTTTTTTTTTTGCTGTGCTTAAGAGCCTCAAGGAGGGCAAATACATAGTTGCTCACACTTCTTAACACATGTGTACTTCACAGGCGCTCCCCTCCCCTCTCTTTCACCTTTAGCATGTCCCATTTCCATATGTTCTTAATCGGGCCGGAGGGAGAGGAGAAGGAATCGGCGGGGGGAGCAGTACTCAGGTCCTTTTTGGGTTTAATGTCTGCTCCTGCTCTAATAGAGGATAAATAAACACCGCACTGTTGTGGAGTGTGCAGCTCCTATAGACACACACCGACACACACACACACACACACACACACACACACACACACACACACA
>NW_007579264.1:88462-94841 GCF_000690725.1 Stegastes partitus
CAGTTGTTTCCAATTAGGTTGTTTAAAATTTTTTAATTGAATTAAATGGGAGCTATCTACATGAAGAGAAATGGCAAAAAAAAAAAAAAAAAAAATCCAGGCCACGGCCAGGATAGACATGTGGGAACAATGTTGTTTTGGTTTTTGCGTGTGTGCGCGTATGTGTGTGTGCGTGCATGTGTGCCATGATACACACCTATCATTACAGCTTTCCCATTATTGTCAAGCCTCTCAGAAGTGAGGGCTGCAGCGTCTATGGTAATTATGACGTTATGAGGTGGCAATTACATTGAAATGTGTTTGACTGTCAAACGCCCACTACAATGACATGTCAGCCCGCTGAGATGGGCACAAAATGGTTGAAATAGAGAGAATGAAAGAAATAATGTTGAATGACTGCTTTGCTAAGAAACTGACACAGAACAAATTCTAGGCAAGAAATAAAGAGCCATGCATTGTACAAGGTACAATTTAATAAGCTTTGGTTATGACAGCCTAAAATAAGGCTTACTTGTAACTTGTAATGTGTAACTTTGTGTTGAAATTTCAGAAGTTAATGTTTTTTTTTTTTCCTCATTAAGGCATAATTACATTAAAGTATAATTACATTCTCTGGCTGAAAATTGACCACCACTCTGTTTTAAGACAGTCTGAATTGTGAGAACTTTGCAGAAATTGAAATGTCTTGACCTGATCCTAATTTAATTTCTACTCAGTACTCTGTGTTTATAGTAATTATTCTTTGTTACCACAAGGGGCACAAATGAGCAGATATGAATGAATCCTTCGTCCCTGAGCTCAGGCCTGACTGTAGAGCCTACACAGTGTTGCTCATGAGTTTATGCTGCAGGATATGTGAATGTGCTTACATTTGCTTATTTGGCTCCTAGTCACTGAAAGTAGGAAAGGTGTTGCCATGTTACAGCTCAGTGGCAGCAGCCAGGGTGGGTAAGCAGTGAGTTGTCGGTGATACTTTGTGGAGTGGGGTGTGAGGGCAACCTCTAAAATATCCCGAAGAAAGAAAAGACGAGTGCGTGTTAGAGAGAATTCCAGAGGACGAAAAAAAAGAGGGAAAAAAAAGGAAAACAAGGATCCCTTTAGCAGTCAGTGCAGTGTTGCGTGACTGGCGTTTCATAAACACACACACACACACACACACACACACACACACACCTACAGACGTGCACCAAACACAGACATCGCCCAGCTATGAATTGTGTCCTGATGTGTTTTCTCTCACTGGTAACTGTAGTATGGATGATTTAACGCTTAACTGCAATCAGTGTTAAAGCGTTCCACAAGGCTCACTCAGACATAGCTGCTGTGTGTCTGCGTGTGTGTGTGAGTGAGTGTGTGTGTGTGTGTGTGTGCGCCTCCCCCAGCCATAACAGACTCCTGGGCTGTTTAGAGAGGCTGGCTACAATGCGGAGGACAGATGTGGAAAACCCCTGGCTCTCCAGACAAGGGCCTCCTTCATCCCTCCTTCTCCTGTCCTTCACTAAGACGGAGGGACGGAGGGATGGAGTTACTGAACTAACTTCCTGGATTACATCAAACACCCCTCTGAAAGCAGGGCAGCCGAACCTCCCACCTCCTCCTCCTCTCTCTATCACTCTCTGCCTTGCTCTTTCTCTCCAAGTCTTCCTCTGCAGAGAGCGTATCTCTCCATCTTTCCAGCCAGACGCATGCACAAACACAGCAATGTCCGGCTCTGTCTACTGCGCTGAAACACAGGCCCATATGGCCTTTTTCTTCTCTCTTTGTGATGAGGTGTGTGTGTCTGCCTGCATTTCAGGAAAATACTTAGTCAGTATGACATCATCATATACTGGATACATGGGGGTGAGACGCACATTGTAGACATCACGAAAAAAAAGGATAAGCTGCAAATGGGAAAAAGTTTTCCACAACCATGAGGAGAAAAACTTTGTAGTTTGACAAGGGATCCAGTCGTTGAATGAGTTGAAGCATTAAGCAGCAGGTGTTTGTGCTGTGTAGAAGGCATGGCCAGAGCAGCGAGCTGCAGAGGGCAGTCAGTAGCCACTGAGCCACGGAACAAGTTGGGGATTGGGATTGGCTGTTATCTGCCCAGCCGTCTGCAGCTGTATTTACAGCCTTTGTTTGTTGTTCCCTAAGCAGTCGGAGATATGCGAATGTGCGTGTGTGTGTGTGTCTGTGTGTAAGTAAGTGTGTGTTTGCTGTTCCCTGTGCGGCCCAGGGAGGACTGGGAATTTTCTGTGTCAGTGCGTCGGAGGATTTTGGCTGGAGCTTTGTTGATCCTGTCTTTGTTGATCCCGTGTTGTTGTAGCGAGGGGGGCAAGAAGATTGAAGCATTAGCCATGGCAGCCAGGACTTAACCCTCTCCCTGCCCCCTCTCTGCCTTTACCCCACCCCTGAGCCTGGCCGCTGGGCTGGGCTACACACCCCCTCTGACCTATCCCAAGTAGTTACTAACTCCTGCATACAAACAGTGTGAAAATGCTCTTGGTTCCCCTCTTGGTTTTGTGTCATGCTCTCTGAAGCGAGCCAACTTTCAATTATTGTCCCGCTGGTTCACCCAGGCACCAGTGGCCAGAGGTGTGTGATGCTGAATGTGTGTGTTAACGCTCAGTTTGTTTGTGGCTGTGAGCCAAGTGATCCAGACGCCTTTATGCTTGTCTGACCAGTTAAGAGATAGCGAGTTGTGTGGGTGTATGTTTGTATGATTTGAGATAAAGCCTCTGCTTTCATTAAACTACACTCCTCCACATCTGATGGGCACCAAAGTCTTGGCACTGTGTTTTTGGCATTGTAAATGCACATACATACAGTGACTTGTTTTAAATTGACTAGTTCTCAGACCTCTGTGAGCTGTGACCTATCCCTCGCTGAGCATCCTGAAGGTCAGGATAAAAACTGGTCCATCTAAAGTGGAGGCTGGAGGCTTTAGCTTTCCAGTGTGACCCTGCAGTTCCAATCCAGCAGTGGAAGACACACTGCTCTGCTCTACAGGAAAATCCTAATAACACTGGAGCAAGAGGAAATGACGAGCAAAAACTTCTGCACCTTGCATATAGAGAGGCAAATAACTATAGAGAACCCCTTGTATTCTTGAAAAAACCGTCGGAAACGTAATGATGTCTGGTTTAATTAAACTGTGACCAGAGGCCAAAGAAGTTGTATCCACTTGAGTTATCTAGACAGGTGCAAGCATCTGTGCATATTTCTGTCTTTCCTTTCTATCGCCAATGTTGCCCAGGCTTGCCAAAAGGGTGTTCACACAGTTTTCAGCTGATCAGATGATTAAGGAAAGAGAAAAAACGGTGAATCAAAACTACAGAAAAAGCTATGTTTTTGCTGCTTCTTCTATCAAGACAAAGCTACAGTCTTGCTTAGGGAGGGCTTTCTCACAAAAAATTTCTGATCTACAATGGGTATAGATCAACACAGAATACGGCACATCAGGATACGAGCACAGAACATATACGACCTCCACAAGCTGTTGTAGTCAACTGTAGTAAACTATAACTATAACAGTCAGCACTATATGTCACAGTAACCGGTTATCTGAATACGTTACGAAATCAACTTTACTCCAGTATTGACCAAATGAAGTAGTAAACTCAAAAAAATCAGTCCCTGCTGTTCTTGACAGGAGTCCATTCAATTATAATCCAGAACAGAAGTTTGCACAGACGTAATCGTGATGCTCCTTAAGAGTAGGGGGATGCGGGACAAATTTATCTGTTGTCACAAGCCTAGACTGTTTATTAAAGATAAGGAAGCTACTGTGATGTCACACAGTGGATTGAAGACAACTGATTTGAAACCTTGAATTTGGCCATCGCCATCTTGTTCTTTTGTGTGAGGGATGTTACTGACTGAGAACTTGATGACACCAATACAGTAGCCACTTGTCAAAGTAGAGATTTATGCACTGCTTTTTATTCCATGCTGGGTTCACTTTTCGTACATGGCGGCTACAGCCACTTTTTTTTTTTTTTTTATCATCAGTTGATGTTCACAACAAAGTCAAAATGTTCCTACAATGCAATGGCTTTCACAAATCATGTGCTCCTTTGTGCAAGTGTTTGCGCTGTAATGCAGCAACAAGCCGACTTGCAAATGCAACACACTTACTCGGGGAGAAGCTTAAAAGGGTCATTGCCAAAAATCTGCGGAGATGAACGGAGGGCAGGAGGTGGATTGAGAAGAAGCAGAGCACTGCAGACAGGCTGAGCGAGGGGAGCTGCAGGGAATGAGCGAACCAGTGGATGAGCAGGAGGAGAGCGGAGCTTGGAATGGCTGAGGAGAGTGGGCAGACAGGCAGGTACTTGGTGCTGAAGGAGAGCTGTGAGCAGGAGAGAGAAGGAGCGTGGATGAAGATGGCTGGCAGGCAGCTGGCTGTAAAGCAAAACAAGCTGGCTGACCCATGAAGGAGAGTTTTGAGGTAAAGGGAAATAAGCGATTAGTACAGGAAAAGTCACACAGAACAATGCAAGCTATGTTTCTGACTTGAAATCATCTAACTAAACTTTGGGTGACAGAACGATGTTGTGATGACTGGAGTTAAAGCCGGTCTTTATATATGCTGCAGGAGCTTGTGGGGTAATGACGAGCAGGTGTGCCAGCCGCAGGTCACGCAGGAGGGAGTGACCACGCCCACGGACACACATGAGCAGACATGAACACACACACATGAGCACAGAGGCGGGCTGTACAAGTCTATTTGGCACATCTGCTGTACATACATAGGCAATATTTTTTATATCAAACATGACGATGAACCTGAAGTACTTCTTCCCATTATTAGGCCCAAAGCCAAGTTGTTATCACTGTAATTAAATTTGTGAGACAGCGCAAAAATCTAATTCTGGGCAGTTGCTTCTACAAAAACACCAAAAATCTTAAACAGTTTCCCAACACATTACATACATATCATCATCATCCCCACAAACACAATCACACCACTCATCCCCAGGAATCACTATGAAGCAGCAGAGAATGGAAAATGTGCTTTTCTTGTATTCTAAAAGTTTTATTTTTGGGGGGGAAATGGTAACTATTAGTAGACAATACAAAACTGAAATATGTGGACCAGTTTTTCCTCAAAACACTTTCTCACCCTCTCCTGTTTCAAATAAGCTTCCCTCCTATGGCTCTTCCTCTCTTGCCAGCAGGCACAACAGTCACCTGCAAAGGATTAAGGGGGTGCGGAGGTGGTGGGCTTCTGGTTATTGTGTGTATTATGGTTGTTTGTGTCTGTGCGCTTGGTGGGTGGTTGTGGTTTGGTAGGTGTTCAGTGACCTACATAGTCTTTATTCAAACCTTGACCCGGCTGACTCACACTGGTTGATCTCTCTCTCTCTCTTGCTCAGACTAGTAGATCTCATGCTCATCTTTTAGCGGGACGTCACCTTCGAGCAGTCCCGAGACACACTGAGATTGAAATGCTCTCCAGTGATTTGTTTAGAAACAGAGTAGGGCAATGCTCCAGTTTTTGCAACTTTCACATCAGTTGTCTTGCATAACTTTAACTCTCTGGCTACAGTAAACATCTGTGGACTGTTGAAGCTGTGTCACTATACTTCCATTCGATTTAAGTGGCTACACCAAGCATGTGAGCAGCATGTAAGTGGTGCGTTTACACCCCAGAGATCTGCACTGCATATGTAAAAATAGACCAGTCTTATATTTATATTTTTTTTAATGCAAGGTGTCCACAGCCCTTTTCGAAATCAGTCAAGTGTCCATATTTTTTAAAAAGTAAAGTACCACCGGACTGCTTTGTATCAAACAGGGATTGATCGTCTTCATCATACCGTCTGCATTCATTTGCCAGCAATTGGTTGCTTTGTTACCTTTTTGTCCTTTACAGAGTTTACTGTTGTCTGTCATCTTACCCATTATACACAAACTCAGTGAAGTTTCACAGTGCTGTGCTGGGTCCAGAAGCTCAAGACACAACAATCCTAAAACAAAACCTCAACCTTTTTTTTTTTTTTTTTGCCACATCCAAACACTGCATGTGCACTGCAGGTGTAACCATTAAAAAGATACATTCGGCGGTGCATCTGATCTGCCGACGGTCTTCATACGTTGTGCGTTCAGTGTAGCCGCAGCGTCAGAGTAACCGTAGGTCTTTTAAGTCGCTTTCCCCATGTGGCATACACAACATCATTTGGTTTGTTTCACTGGTTCGACAGAGAACGTGTGCAACAGAAATCACTGAGTAAACGTAACAAAGCCCTGGTTGTCTTGTGTTCTTTTTTTTTGGTATTCTTTTTGAATAAATGAATAAAGTTATCTATCTATCTATCTATCTATCTATCTATCTATCTATCTATCTATCTATCTATCTATCTATCTATCTATCTATCTATCTATCTATCTATCTATC
>NW_007579264.1:94926-134156 GCF_000690725.1 Stegastes partitus
ATGCATATAACACTAAATGGCTGCTTGAACCTAAAATAAAGAAACACTGAATCTACAAAATATTAGAAAATAACATAAATCCCTGCTTCTACACAGATATACTGACTAATACAAGTATACCAAGCATATGGCGTGCACTGCAGGCCCTTATTACACTCTGATGTGTCACAGTAGGGAAAACACAGATGTAAATAATAACATTAATGATGGCTGAATGAATTCCATCCTCTGAACAGAACAGGCCACCGTTAATATGATTAGTAACACCTGTGCTTCGCTGTACAGCATGCTAAGCCCAATTTCTTCAAAGCTTCTTCTTCATGCCGCCTCCGAAAGCATTTCTGTTAAATTGCTGTGTTTGTGTACCATAGGACAGGCTTCCACCATGACACCCTGGCTGTCTCCAACCTGACGAAACCAGGACTGCGCACACACACAGGCTGCTAAGAGATCCAGTCCACGAAGCTGTCAGCAGATTCAGTATGTATAGAAGACATGCTGCCTCATTTCAACAGCAACAATCATGGTAAGCAAACTGTTTTACTAGTGTACTTAGCACAAGCCTAAGATAAATGGCTCAGCTTTTTTGTTTTTTTGATATAAAATGTTAAAATGATGTATATAGTATGAGTTTGTTGAGTCACTGGTAAGTTTAAAAGTTGATTTAATGTGAAGTATAAGGTGTTACAGCTCTAAAACGTTAGATATTGTTAATTGAAACTAAGTGATGCAAGGAGTACAAGTGTAGTTAATAGAAAGCTAGGATGAAAACTATTTTTATTGGCAGGGAAAATAAATAGTCAAATGGCCCGAGGAGATTTGTTCCACTTTGCAAGCAGCTCTCTGAGGACCTGCCCTGCAATGAATTTGAAAACTTAAGGCATGTCATCTGGATAATGCATATTATTTGTGTATTTGCGTTAAATTAGGCCCAAAGACAAATTCTTGCTGTGATTTAAAGGTTTTGGTATTTATCTAGGATGACATGGTATGCCCCTTAAATACAGTTTCACCTGTTTGCCCTACTTTTTCATTGACCCATATAACAATAAGTCTTGTAAATGCATTATATTATATCATATTATATTATATTATATTATATTATATTATATTATATTATATTATATTATATTTTAAATTGTATTGTATTTTGTATTCTTATCATTCCCAGATATTGAGTTGGTTTCTGTCCTTGTAAATACTGGCAGATGCCACAGATTGTCACGGTCAGTGAATTATTTATTTAAATTTGTGAAATTCACATTATAACAGTGAACCAAGCAAAGGAATCGCCGTCCTTGTGCGTTTTTAGTATTAGCAGATATTATGCAAGGGAAGGGTTCAAGGTTTACTGTTTTGATTGGCTCTGCTTTTGTCGTGAGGCGTCGTGAAAAAAAAAAAAATCATCTCAGTGCAGTTTACTCAACAAACTTCTGGAGCACGTGAAGAGGTAGGAAGAGGCAGCGAGATCATTCAAAAGCTTAATTTGGCCCAACAACACAGATGTTAACAAAAGGAAAACAACACAGAAGGCGAGGAGGCAAAGAGTACGATAGTGAAGGAGAACCAGATTTTATGAAAGAGACTCAGAAAGATGAAGAGAAAGAGGGAGATGTAGGTTTTGTCAGCGCATGTGCTGGGAGGTCTGTAAGGCAGGTGACAGCGTTGTGTGCACGTCGGCGTACGCGTGTGTCTATGGGCGCCGTGTAGAAAAGCAATCACACAAACAAATTAATTAGTCTCCCCTAGCAAAGGAGTTTGATAAATTGCTCATCTCTTCCGCCACCTCGTCGCTCCCCCTCTTCCTCTCTTTCTCCCTTTCACCGTTTATCCCTCTCTCATATCCTCTTTTTTCATGTCCCGGTCTCTTCCATGCAATAAACATCTCATTACATTGTCACACTTTTAATTATATTTGTTCATTGTGCGCTGTTTTCCTGTTTTGCATTGTCTGTTTTGCACACACACAGACACACACAAAGTCGTGTGTTTGCACCTACAAGAACTCCCACAACAGACTGGCTTATTTTCACGTAGCTCGGGCGGCTTATTTAGGCCATCGTGCAGCACAGCTATACTCCACCTGCATTTAGATTAAGTAATATGTTTTAATTATTCATATTTCCAATTTTTATTAGACCACTTAACTGCAATATTATTCCCCCAGTTTGTCAATGGGCACTCTGTACACCCATCACCGGGAGCCGGAGAGAGCAACTTGAACAACAGAAATATGCAATGGACACAAAACGTATTCATGAGTTATTTTCCCTGTGTGGGCGCTGGGGGCTGGAGTGAAGACTGGGTCTCTATTCAATTATCACACTCAGTCGCATGCATGCACGCACTCACTCACACACAGACGCACACACACACACTCGCACACGGTGGCGTTAAGCAGTGTGCACTCATTAAACACTCTCATTATACACAGGAGGAGATCCCTGCAGGTGCAGTTTACCAGAGTTTAGTTCATTTCCTGCTCCTCCTCCTCCTCCTCCTCCTCCTCCTTCTCCTCTCTCACATCTCTTTCTCTCTCCTGCTCTGTCTTCTTCCGGTGTTTACCTCACTCACCGAAAAAAAAACCCCTAACTCCGCAGGGGGTGCGTCATTGTTTGTCCGGTGTGAGAAAGAGAAATAGGGCTTTCTGACCCTTTTAACCTCTGAAAAGAAATATGTCTGACGCACAAGACTCTATTCTCAAACTGTTTGAGATGGATGACTTGGCACCAGTAGAAGCAGGTGCGTCAACATTTATAAACCTCATTGGACATAATAGAAACCTGGCAAATACCTGAACATCAGATCTTTATCGCTACTCATTTATTCTGTTTTGCACCTCTCAATACCGCTGCCATCTAATTTAAAGGCCTTTCCCCTGGTAGAAACCTGATTATTCACTATGATTCATATGCTAAAGTGAGAGAGTCTCTGAATGGCTGTTGAGCGGTATTATTTTAGGCGACTGAATGTTTCTTTGTGGCAAACCTCTCATTTTCTCTGCATGCTCATAGGCTTTCATACTTCTCTGATTGACACGCACACAAAAAAGCCCTTTATACCTGACCCATTACAACTTCAGATGAGCCTGTTCAGAAAGCGTTAGGCTGTTTCGCTGTGTGCGAATGGGTGTGTATGTGTGTGTGTACATTTGAGAATGTGATAATAAGGACAGAGAGCACTCTCAGCTGGTGGTGCTGTTCAAATAGTTTCACTGGACTGTGGCTACCTGAGCACAGATAGTTCTATTGTCTGTGCCCTGGCGAAACCCTGCAACCCCCCAAATTTGCCTTTTATGGTTTATAATCTTGTCCCTCCTGAGGAGAGCAGATTTTATGACCTTCAGAGTAAGGAAATGAAAAATTGTGAAAGTTGGCAGAGTTAACTACAGATTTTTCGCTGTGAATAAAAGAAGCATTATGAGTGACAGTCGGCCTTTGGTGAAATCAGTTTGAGTTTTTATTTTCAGTTTTCCAGCTCTACATTTACTGCACGTATGCTGCGCAGCGTTCCACATAGTTAAAAAGCGCCGCCTGAAACGTCTTTGTACTCCTAAGGAGGAGGGGAGAAAAAAAAGAGAAAAAAAAAAAACAGTCACATTTTAAATTTAGAGGAGAGTCCATGCCAGATGTTTTAATTAATTTACTGTAATTCATTCATCAATGTCCTGGCTTTTTTCCTTCGCAAAGTGAAGAAATAATCCATTTGTCTCTTGTGTGCAGCACTGCAGTCCTTCTGACCTACTTTCCTTTTCTTTTTCCGCTCCCCGCTGCCATCTTCTTTCTACAACAATGATGGAATAAGTTTGGCATTGTTTTTGCCTAGTGGCCTCTCTTTGGTAAACCTGAACCCGGCTTCCTGGGTGTATTTGTTGCTTTGCTGGACGTATTTTCCTCAGCTGCATCCATGAACGCCTCTGCACTCTAAACAATGTGCCTAATTGGATGAGGTTAACCAACAATGAGCTTTACATTCATTGCTGTTGTTAGTTCTTATGTAACAGTTTAAAAATCTTGTCTGTATTAATTTTCCAGTGTACAGTTCAGATTTAATTTCTAATGGGGGAACCATATTTTCACTTTTTCTAAGATTTGCTGGTTTATTGTACAATCTGTCAGTTTCTTTGTGCTATTTGACCATGAGAGGTGAGTGCAGAAGCGCGGGACCATTGACACTCTCAAGTATAAACAGAAGTCAAACAGCTGCCTTGGGAAAGGAGAGTAAGAAGTAGTCAAACAAAAGAGAGTTTTTTAAGTCAAAATGCAGCACAAAGTACGACCGAACTCCTCACCTCACTACTCTATCCGTCTCAGTTTGTCAAATCCGCCCTCTCCCTGTGCTTGTTGTCACCTATAACTCATCCCTCACTTCACCTGTCTTACTCATCTTTGTATCATCCAATTCAGCAAAACTGGAACAAAACTTATCTGCTGGAAGGCTCAGGATGTCAGATGGCATAAAACCCCGCGTTCCACAAAAGCTTAAACCCACCAAACCTTTTAGATTCAAAGCAACAGACGCACTTCACATGATGCAATCATTTTGCATTGATTGTTCCAATTCTCACTTGCATTCAGCTGTTTTTTTGTTCAGCGAGAGATAACATTCAGGGAGAGAGTAATATTGTGTGTGTGTGTGTGTGTGTGTGTGTGTGTGTGTGTGTGTGTTTGCAGAGAGATGGGAGTTGAGGAGGCAGCATCCCACCAGGGTTTGGATTCTTAAACATGCCTCACTGTCTTTTGTTAAATGTGATGCAATAGTGATGCAGGGTTGTCAGCGTGCGTTCATGTGTGCGTGTCAGACAGTGAATGAGTTAGAAGTTGGGAGTCAGTGCTGATCTGAGCACTCTTTTTTTTTCTTCTTTTTTTTTTTTTAACCTGGAGGAAATTATAGGTTTCTCTATTGATGAGAGAGGAAAACCCCTCCCATCTCAACCATGCCATCTTTAGATGTGTGTGTGTGTGTGTGTGTGTGTGTGTGTGTGCGCTCCTGCATTTATGCACATTGATGTATTTGCAGATGTGCATGTGCGAGTGAGTGGCAGGGCTGCTATCTGTGCCATCACACGTGGATGTGTGTGTTAATAGAGAATGCCCCACGCTGCCACTGCCTTTGTTTGCCAAGGACATACATATGCATGAGGCCTGCGTGTGTGCATACGTGTGTGTATGTGTGTGTGCATGGGGGGGGTTTACTAATTACTAGATTTCTATCATGAATATGTATGGGCGCATCCTTTATTATGGGATTGGCTTAAACACATCACACAGACGGACGAGTGGCAGAGGGAGAAAAAAAAAAAGCGGGGGTGAGGGTTTGAGAGGGGAGACACTTCTTCAGAGAAAAAAAGGAGACAGAAAAAGGGAGTTTTTTTTGGCTGCCATCGGCTTGAACCTTCAACCTTCACTGTGCTTGTTTTTATTGAGCAAAATAACATTTGTGTTTTACATTAGTCTGCCTTAAATATTACAGTGCGCTGCGTCTGCGCATTGGGGTTAAAGTTTATTTGCAAGCAAAAGACACAACAAAACACATAACAGATCTTTTTTTCTTCTTCTTCAGATTAATCCTATTTATCACAAATTATTAGCAGATTCCAACCCCTGATGTTGCCTCTTTCAGCTTAACAGTTTTCCTGTTGTGTCTTGATTATGTAACGTTTAGTTGCAGTCATTTGTACCATTTCTAATTGATGACAAATTATTCTTTTCAATATATTTTAACTTCTGCTGTTATCAGAAGCTTATAATAAGGTACTTTCTGTGTGGGGGAGGATGATTTTCCACACGTGACCTTGACAAAAATAAAATCTTTCACACATCAGGAATAAATCTTCATCATTGAAAACTGATGGTAATAAAGCACATTTTCAATGATACTGTCACAGAAAAGTGGAAGGACTACTCAGAACTTTATGATGTAATAACATTCATACCAGAGACCCTACAAAAGTGTTCTTAGTTGTTTGATATTATAAAAATGCATGATATTTTTAAGCTAATCTTTTGTTTGTAATGCTAGATTTTGTGCTCCAAAACAAATAATTATATAGCTATCAAATACCTTTATTTGTACAATATTACTTTCTAAAATATTGTGAAATAAATTTAAAAACTACCAAAAATTGTCGGTATTCAACTGCATTACAAAACTGTTCTGAAGTATAACTTGAAAATGTACAATTTCTTTTTACCACTGCTCACAATTTATTAGCGTCATATCATCAAAGATAGGCGTTTCGTGCTAATGCAGCCGCACATACATTCTCCGTAACACCTACTGAAGATGAAACTGAAGCTTTCCCCGTCCACACGTAGAGCAGTTAAGCACTGCGCCACTTCATCTCTGAATCTCCCTTTTTTTTTTTCGGTTCTCCCTTTTTTTTTTTCGGTTTTCCTCTCGACTCTCAGCTCTTCAGCCTCGTTTTTTCACACACAATGCACAAACGGTCCCAATTTAAACTTACACTCATGCGATCTGACATGTATACAAAATACCAGGCATTAAGTATTTTTCTGTCTTGTATTGTTTTTCCACATGGACAAACTCAATTACAACAGCCGTGTCTTTTGTTGTGGAAACTGTTCCGAGTGAGAGGTGCGAGACACACACAAAAAAATAGAGAGCAGAGGAAGTCATAAGAGATGTAAACAATGTACACAGACCTAACAGCAGGTGGGGGGGAAAGGATGAATCTCATAATAAGTTAACACCTCTAAACTGTCACTGTAGACTCTCCTGCATTGGTGTTAATAAGCTTTTCTGATCACGCTGCCGTCTTACTTTGGTGACGTTGGACGTCACTGTTTTTATCACTGAATGCAACAAATGAATGAGACCATGCCATGACACCATCTGGGTGTTAGATTAGATCAGCAGGAAGGACGCTCTGCTGTGATTGGTTGTTCAGGAACTGCTGACGCTCCGGCTGTATGTGACTCAGGAATTATGAAACAGGTTATGTGAGATGGTGGACCGTTTCCTTTCAGTGCGCTTTTTTTTTTTTGGTTTTGTCAGTGACTGTGCGAAGAACAGTCAACAGCTAACTGCTTCCTCACCTTTCAAATTTAATGGTCTACTAACCCAAACCCTAAATGGAAAGTCACATCCAAACCATTATTTCTTTTTTTAGTGTGCTATGCTGACATGCTAGCTAGCTACCTAAATGTGGGGAAAAAAACATTTGCGAACTAAAATAGTTTCTTGAACTGTCAACTATGCAGTCAGTCCTGCCACAGCCACTTAGACTAGTAGCCATGTTTTAATGTGATTGTCCAGCAAATTTGATGGAAACTTATGAAATATGATAAAAAAAAATAAAAAATTGTACTAAAAGACAATGCAAATTCAACTTGTTTCCATTAACTGCCTCTGAGCGAAAAATGTAGCTTGCGTAGTGCTGTCACAAGTTGTCAGCATGGGCTACATTACGCATGGCTGTAACAAACGGAGTAGAAGAAACAAAAGCAGTTGTTTGCCAGTTGATCACAAAACCCTAATAAGAAGCAAATGAAACTTTGGCAATACACAAAAGAAAAATGGAATTTGCCAAGAATTGTTTTCAGGTCGCGAAAGTTGTGATTATTCTTTCATGTCAGACGATGTCGGCCATACTTCGTGCTGTCTAGGTGGGAAGACAATGAAAAAAAGCAGGAACAGGTGATCGGTCATGGGCGCTAAGAACTTATTCCTAAAAGGTGCTTCTATCAACCTTTAAGCACAACTTTTTCTTTTTCAGTTTTTGCGATTTCTGTTAAGTTTCTCTGATGCAATACTTCAAAATTCTCCTAAAATACATGATGGAAACACAGCCAGTGTTGATAATTTCTGGTTTTCTCTTTAGCATCACCAGTTGTCTAACAATTAAATGACCAATAACAGCAGAGCATCACAGTCCAGCACCGACCTATTATCTGCCTCTGTTCTCACTTACTTTTTGTCTCTTGCCGCACACTTTCTGCTTTCACTTTAGCTCTGCCTTGCTTCTACTCACCCCCAGAAATCACACAATCAGAGGACTATGAAAACTGCTATCTCCCCCTCCCCCCCCACCCCCCCACCCAGTGCTATACCTCTGACAATAGTCTGGCAATCTGAGCAGAGCGAGGGAAATAAAGGAGCAGGACAGCTTTTTAAAGAAGGGAGAATGTCAACTGTCAGTCTGACTGTGATGTTGGAATCAGTGTAAGCCATCAAACTTCCATCCCGAGAGAAAGGCGAAAGAGAAAAGGGAAACAGAGGAAGAAGGTGGCATGCATTTAGCCAAACTGTGAAAGGGGAACGAAGGAGGGGAGGGGGGAGAAAAAGAAAGGGCAGCACGAGTGCATGCAAGGTAAAGAGGCCAGTCACGTTAGTTTGGAAGGCTGGATTTGTCGCTTTATTCCAGAAGCGGCTCTCAGCGTCTCTCCACCTTCGTGCAAGGGGCTGCTGTGGCGGTGTGGGTTTGAGTGTTCGAGCTCTTTTTTTTTTTTTTTGCATCATCGAAACAGTACAGATGCGAGGTAGAGAGAAAGCGAAACGAGGTGAGGTCCGGGCTGCTGGTGTTTGTGAGCATTAACACAGACATCACAAGTTCCCAGTGAGAGAGGGCAGCAGGGCGCAGCAGGGCATTGAGCTGAAGAGAAAGAGGGGTTGCAGAGGACAGGAGAAGAGGAGGAGAGGAAGAGAGGCGGCTATGTTTGAAGAGAGCTGTTGAGATAAATCAGTATGTTTACGTTCTGGAGGAACAAAGTGTTCCGTTGGCAGAAGAGCACTCGACTGTCCGTTTCCCCTTGGACTGTTTTTACTGGACCCTTTTGTGTGTGTGCATATGTGTGTGTGTTTTGGGACAGCGTCAAGGCCAGTTCATGTGCCATTAAAGTCTAAGCATCTCAATATTTAAGGGAATCGTCTTCCTTGCGGACAGTAAGATGAGTACATTAATATTAAGACTCAGTGACAGTGAAATGAAGGTTAACATAAAATAAAGATTACCATGGCTTCTGTTTGAAACCGCCATAAATGACAAGGTCACTCGCTGATTTAATATGACCAGTTTTGACTATACTGTAATTATGGATGTGTAGTGTGTGCATTTGGAGGAGGGAGTGTGTCACCTGCAGACACAAAAATATAGAAACGCTTGCTTTTGTACCATGTGTTGATGGGACTCAAGGAGATCATGTATTTAGCGGATATTTTAAAGGTTTGCAGATAGTCTGGGTGAAATTCAAGAGGCCCTCATGCTCTCTGTTAGCGCCACATTTCTGTATACATCATGTAAAAACACACTTAAACCTGTGTGTGTAAAATCAAATCTGTTTTTTTGTGTTTTTTCGAACTACGGATTGGGTATCTTAAGTTACATTATGGGCTGCAAGGTGGCAAAGTTTGTAGCACTGTTGCCTCGCAGCTAGGAGGTCGCTGGTTCGCGTCCCGGTGGGGGCACCAGGATCTTTCTGCATGGAGTCTCCATGTTCTCCCCGTACAGCGTGGGTTCGCTCCGGGTTCTCCGGCTTCCTCCCACAAGGTCCAAAAATATGTTGAGGTTAATTGGTGATTCTAAATTGTCCATAGGTGTGAATGTGAGTGTGCCTGGTTGTCTGTCTCTAAGTGTAGCCCTGTGATAGACTGGTGACCTGTCCAGGGTGTCCCCTGCCTTCACCCTAAGTCAGCTGGGATAGACTCCAGCCTGTGTTTTTTCATAACAAATCTCAAATAGTTAGGTATCATAAGCCAGCTCGGCGTCCTCAGATTTGTACTGATCTTTGCTTATTTTTTTAAATTTATCCAGTTTTATGCTGTATCTTATTAAGGCAAAGTCCTTAAGTGCAGCTGCTTGTGTAAAGACAAAAACATTGCAGTTGAAGGCTTAGGAGAAAGATATGTTGATATTAATCAAAGCAAGGTGTTGAAAAATATATAGTTTTAGTGTCAGCATTGTATTATCTTGACTGGGGCTACAAGAATAATAAAATATTAATCATAATCACGATTTTGACTTCTCACAAAATGTATATACATGATCGACTGCAGAATTGATGTTTAAAATACATGCTCTGGTCATAAAAAAAACTCAGCAAAACTTGGTTTCAACTTGGATAAATCTTGTGTTAGAATACCTTATTTTACTGTTTTCAAAGTAGATTTTAACCACACATGTCTGAGTTGTGTGCACTGCAGTGACCACGTAAGGAGACTAGAGGCTTCCCTGTGCACAGACACCTAGCTGATGTGTACCTTGTCCTGCATGAGAGGCATTTAGGAAACATCAGTAAATTGTAATTTTACCAATAGGCTGTTGTTCAGCAAATACATCATTTTAAGTACAATTATATTGATGTGTAAGAGATGCACTAATTTCCGATGAAGCAGAACTTTATTTTAACCGTCTGAACCCCCAAAACGGCCAGCAGAATCGAAAAACATGTCACTACAAAACCGCCAAAATGATATCACTTACCAGAGCCAAAGACTATAAAAAGAGTGAATCATTTGATTTTTAATGCTCCGATGGTCCTTGAGCTGCTCATCTGTGATGTGATGTACTGTCAGGAATATTAATCCAGTCTAAGCTTCATTCTACGTCTCATTTTAATATTTGCCTCAAATAAACTGTTTTCACTAAACAGATTTGATTAAAAAAAAAAAAAAAAAAAATCTGCTTTAATCAGTGCGACTGTAAAGTCATTAGTGACTCAGGCACTTTTTGACTGAACTCATCTGAACTGCGGGTTGTGTTTACTCAAAGCAGATGGGAAGTATGTGAAATATGTAAGCAATAAGTTAAATCATAAAATAACGATAGTATGGAGAGTCACCATTTCTCTTCCAGTGTTAGAAACATACATGAGCACTTGGGAAATGTTGTACATGTTCATTCCAGGTTTTACATTTTTTCTAAAATAGGTAATCAAAGAAGTTCAACTCTCAATTTTAAAACTGACTCATGGCAACTTTGTTATACTAAAGAAAGCACATTTTTGAATTCTCTCTACTTCTAGCCATGGTTGTGTTGTTTCCATCGAGGTGCAGGACTTTGTATTGTTGTAGTAAAAATGAGCCCACAGTTAGTAAAAAAGCAACAGGAGCAGAAAATATCCAGGAATTGCTCTGGGTTCAAACATGAAGTCCTGCTTTCATGTGAAGATTTGTACATTAGTAGGAATGTAACGCAACATGAAAGCAGTGTCCGGTTTGTTTAAATATGAAAGCTTAATTAAATTTTTATTTTTTAAAGTTTTGTGGCTAAAACAAATGAATAATCATGACAAATAACTGTAATCTCAAAATTAAACAAAACAATTGTAAAGTTTTAATGTGTAAATTTCTACGTTTTTCTTTTTTTTTTTGTCTCTGAAGGCGTGTTTGAACTCACAGTCAGCGGCGTCAGCGACACACATGCAGGATGTCGAATGAATGTGGACAGGCAGACGTGAAGTGGGTCAAACAGAGTAGACACTGGGGCCAGAGAGTAAAAAAGGCAGGAGGACAGACAGAAGCTTTAAGTGATAGCGAAACTTGAGCATATCTGCCTCCAAAATGTGTCAAGTGCTGCAGTAATGCATGATATCAAGCAAGAGGAAGAGAAGGAAGCTGTCTGTACGTATCTCAGCGATTCTCATCCTTGCACTGTCTCCCATCCATTGTCCTCTCGTATGGTTCGTCTATCAGTGTCCAAACTGCCCACAGCAGAGAGGGAAAAAGGGGCGTTTGGGATGGGGTGGAGGGGCCGAGGCGCTCTTGCGTACAAGAGAGAGGAGAGAATGATAGCCATTCTGCTTTTATTATCTAGAATGTATCAACTTAATCACAGCTCCATTCTCCCCCAGTCCTCCCCTGGGCTCAGAGGAAGACACTGAAAGAAAATTGGAAAAGTATAGCCGGGGCTGGAGGTAGGGACGAGTGGAGATGGACAGAACAGGGGGATGGGGGGGACGTACAAAGAGTAACTACCATAAAGAGAGGGGCAGAGAGACACAGAAGGAGGGAGAGGAGGAGATAGAGGGAGAAGAAGGAAAGAGATAAACCTGTTAATTTTTCATGGCCAGCCGGTCATAATCACAATGTTCGGTGCCCTTAGAGCCTTTAGAGTTGGCCAATTTGACTGTATGCGTGTGTGTGTGTGTGTGTGTGTGTGTGTGTGTGAGTGAGGGAAGGAGGAGGAGATGAATCGAGCTTCATTACAAGGCCCCCCCTCAACACCTCCACCCCAAACCCTCACACTCCCCTGTGTCCCTGCCTCACTGCCCAAAGTTATAATAGTCACTATCATAAAGACACATTACCCCCTGATAGGAGACCGAACCATCTTAAGGCTATAAAAACACTCAAACTTCATTTATTTGCCATATATGGCCACAGATAGAGCTAATGAACTAACGGGAAAGTGTCAGAGCAATCAAAAAGAATCCCGGATAAAGTTTTTTGAAGTCACCAATTTGAAAATTATTTGACCACCAGCACAGGGCGTTTGAGCCGGAGGGTATTGTCCTACAAAGATGATGGGATAACTCCACGGCAGCTTCAAAATGTGTCGCACTTTTACATACCATTTAATCTTTCCTTCTTCCGCTAAATGGATATTTTGGGGGGGAAGAATAAACCCTAATCCACCGAGAGCTCCCAGCAGTGTGTGTGTCTGTGAGATGAAAGTTATGCCCTGTAGAGTGGCACCGTGTCAGTGACATAAAATACCTGGCACTGTATAAACAACCCTGTTCTAGAAAATGAGCTCACTCCTGCACACGAACACACACACAAACACTGTGCAGGTTAATAATGACCATAATCACCCATCTTCAGCACACAAAGATACACACAAACACAGTTTGGCAGCACATGGCCATGTAAGGGGAAAACCACTGTGTGTGTTTACACTAAAACACCGCTTGTCTGAGTGGCTTTAGAGCCCAGGCAGAGCGGTCAGCCTTTTTAACAAGCCTTTAAAAAACAGGCAAACACACACACACTCACACACTCACACAGCCTTCCTGTCCTCTTCTCCTATTTCCTCTGTGAAGAGTGCTCTGTATACTCTCATTTGTCCGATCGCTTTGAAATTCGGCGGTGCTAGTGGTAATCCATTTATTTTTTTCTGCCCATTAGTATGACTCATCACCTGTATGCTTTACTAAAAACTGTGCATATCCCAAAACAGGACACGTAAAAAAAAAAAAAAATAGAGCATGTGGAGTGTTTGTTATGTCAGTGACACTAAGCTGAGGCTGCTGTTGACTTTGGTCCCATCCTCTGCCTTTCTCTTTCATAGCGTGTGTCTTCATTACAAGCACTTGCCTCTTTTTTCCTTCCTCTGGGGGAGAATGTGTGTGTGTGTGTGGGTGTGTGTTTGTGTGTGAGTGTGTGTGTGTGTGTGTGTGTATTTGCATGCTTTTGAGTGCAGTGTGTATCTGCAGGTCAGAAAGGCAGCATTTGTTCTGTGAAGGCCCATAAACATCTGCGATCCCTTTTAAGGGATTGTTTAGATTGACGGAACGGGAAAATAAACGTTCTCAAGGAGGCCGGTGCTCTTTACTGACAGAGGGATCTGGGCTACCAGCGCAAAATGTGTGCGTGCGCGTGCGTGTGTGTGTGTAGGTGTCTATTTATATAAATTAAACCAAAAATGACAGGTTCTTTATTTGGGTTCTGTTTTGATGATCAGATGGCTCTTTTACGTGAACCCGCCGTGACCTCTCTTCCTGTTCGTTCTCCTGCTCCCTCCTAATCCACTCTCTACCTCTGAGTACACGAAAACTCTAAGCAGCTCACACTTTTCCTCAGATTCTTTTTCCTTTCCTAAAAGCATGTGTGTTGATTCTCTCCCACCCCCACCAGCTCAATATCCACGATAACTCCCTTTTCCTCCACACCAGCAGAAACCTCTCCCCGTCTCCTCGCTTCTTTCTTTTTTTTTTTTGGAAATACATATATATGTATAACACTCCTCCTTATGCCGAGGAGTTGTTGTGTCTGGATTGCGAGCAACATGTGGAATATATCAAAACTCTCTCTGCTTGCTTGCCCTCTCGCTTATCCACATGCACGCACACACACATACCTGTGCACGGATCTGGTAGTGCAGCGCCGGTCTGCTTTGAGAACGTCCAGCGCGAGGAAGTGGGGTGTCTGTCCAGTCGTGATTTAGGTCAGAGGGAAGCAGGGATGGGAGGCTTCTCTGCACTCTGTTTATTTGAAGCAGGAGCCATTACTGCTGTCTCTGGGCCGTATTTATACACAGACACAGAACAGACGCAGCCTGATACAACTGGACCGCGCGCACATTTTCTGCCCGCGCGCGCTTCTGTGTGAGAGCAGGAAAAGAAAAGGCCGTGCATATTATGTGACTCGAGAGGGAGATGTGTGTCTGTGTACAATGCACAGTAAAAATAAACTCCTGTGATTTGTGGTCGAGGCCTAATAGAGGAAGGCCGCTTGCTTTTAGCAGGAACAGTGTGCAAGCGCTGGGCCTCAAGCGTGGCAGCATTAGGAGTCTACGGGGAATTCTGGCTGCGCTCCAGCTCGGGTCCGAACATACTTGATTCACCTAATGAAAGACATCTAATCACAGAACTGGGGTAAAATAAGCAAGCAAGTCCATCTGCTATGTGGAGTATGAGTTAAAGGGGTTTGCAGCAGTAAATGAAAAGTGTGTGCGCGCTCGCTCCGTGATTATGTAGCCCGGTTGTGTAGAATCAGTGTGGTGTGAACTAGTCCCATGGCGTCTATTGCCTGTCTGCCATTACTGCAGGGTTGCCACAGCTTGTAAAAGCCTCGTTAACACAAAGACCTGCTCACATGTTAATTGGCTAATTGACTAATTAATTTTTGCATAAAGGCATGCACAGGGAGAAAAGCTAGCTAATTGAAAGTGACTATAGGTTTAATTACGTGAAGAAAGGGTGAGGAGGAAGGAGCTGTGAAGGTGGACGCCCAAACACCACGTTTGTCTGATATGTTTTCTGTCTCACACTTAGAGTCGTTTTTCCCTCGCTCTGATCTTCACATCCCATGCGTCATTTGTCTGTGTTTACTGCTCTTATGCTGCCAAACAATTAACTTTCAGCGGAAAAAGGCGAGCAAGTCACCCACTCAAAACTTTTAATACGAGTGTTTCCATATTTGAGAGAGAAATACTGAAACAGATAAAGGCGCAGCGAGCGACGGTCATGACAAATAAAAGATAAAAGTGTTAAACAAAGATGCTTTCCTGTTTAAATAAACAGTTGCGCATTTGCCCGTGTGTTGTTGAGAATTAATTTAGTCCGAACGACACAAACCACATCAGTCAGCTAACCATCTCTGGACTTGTGTTGCAGCGAGGCATCAGTGTGATCATGCATTCACATCAACAGTAATCTAAGTCCAATTATTGAACAGTATGTAAAACTGACACACACAACAAGACGGAGACAGAGGAATGTACGACTGAACGAATGTCTGTTAATTCAATTCCTGCCCAGCGCTCACTAAAACAGCACCACAAATTAAATCGGCCAGGAGAGCAGACAGCTAACAAAGGAAATTAACAATGATGCTGTCTCTGTATTAGGGCATATGGATTCGCTGCATGTTTGCTGCGTGTGTGTAGCCGCAGCCTCGCGCCTCCGTACGCAGAGAGAGGGGGGAAAGGCCAGTTTTAATCAAGAAATCCATTCCACTTTTCTAACCCCTCTTCGCTCCACCCCCTCCTCCCTCCATGGCAGGCTTGTGTGGAAACAGAAGTGCTAAATTACCCTGGAGCAGTCAGACAAAAACATCTTGTTGGGTTCTAAATTGCTTTGCATGCATGTTAATTGGACAGAAATCCCTGCAGTGTATTTGGGTTTGTGCAAGCATTTTGTGTGCGACTTCATGAGTGTGTTGTTCTGTACTGTATCTGTATATGTACAGAATATGCAGGAGTGTATGTGCAGTGTGTGTGCGTGTGTGCGTGTGTGTGTGTGTGTGTGTGTGCGTGTGTGTTGAGCAAGACCGGTGAGCTATTATAGCTGCAACGGCTTGCAGAGATTTGGAGGTTATCTGTTTTTGTTGGTTAATTGTGAAGCTGATAGTATCGAGGGTCTGGGCCAATTCAAGTGGGCTTTCAGCCAAATTACCTCAGTAATCGTCTGTGTTCAAGTCCCTGGATGCTCTCACCAAGACAGAGCCTGGGAAGCCCTGAAGTTCAGTGGAGAGGGGCAGATCTGACCCCGGCTTTAGACAGCTTACACTGTAATTGAAATGATATTTTTTTTTTCAACACCATTATTGGATTGCTGACAAGATTTCACCAAAAATTCCATTTGTGGTCAATTTATCCTGTTTGTTTTCAATTAATGTGGGCAGCTAATGAACTCAGAAGGGATCTTAGCCAAATGATCACAATTTCCTCCATGTTCCTCTGTTATCTTTGAAGCAATAGGCTTTGAAATTGGAGCATGAAATTGTTTGAAAGTAGGAAAGGAATTCACTTGGATCGAGTGCACAAACACCAACTCCAATAAATGCAGAGGGGGGGCATTGGATTTTTAAATGTACTTTTCGTTAACTATGACTAGAAATTTCGTCAACTATGACTAAAGATTATTTTAAAGTATAACTAGTTTATTGTGGCGCAGACATGAAGGCCTAATGAAATGCAAATACTGTTATCAGAATTTTTTTTTCCATGTTGATTTAATTAACGCAAAAGTGGAGCACACTGCATACAAACAGTTTGCATTTAGCGGGCGCAGCCTCTTAGTGTCTTGCCTCCTCTATCTGCTGTCCCCTCTCTCTTCCTCTGAGATAAATCAGCACAGAGCTGTCCTTGTCAAACTATAAACTATTCCAATCACTCAGTGGGTTTAGAAAATAAATTAACAGAATGTGGTGGATGTCTTGAAGCTGTGTGTTTTTTAATATGAAATTTTGAGAACGTGGCAGACAAAGACCTCAAATGATTCTTAACTTGGCTGTAATTATTCATTAAACAATGAACCTTTATAGATCTCAGATCTGATAGAAAAAAAAAAGGATCAAACTTAACCTTGACAGATGATCCCTTTATGTCCTTGTGACCTCTACCGACTGCACACTATTTAGTTTTTCCTTTTATCTTCTCTCCTTACGCTGTTTACAAAGGCCCACAATTACGGTTCATTCTCTGGTTACGCAAGATGTAGGAATATTCTATAGCTGCATCAAACTTTGATTTTTCAATTGACATCCTCTTAACCTACTACCTACAGAACTTGCAACCTGTGTGCGTCTTTTCAATTTTATTTCTTTTTTTTTTTTTTGTGAGGGCAAGATAGAGAGAGAGAGAGAGAGAGAGAGAGAGAGAGAGAGAGAGAGAAAGAGGTGCTGGTGTCAAAAAAACAACAAAGCAGAATTCGAGCAGCACCAAAGAGGTGACGCCCCTGTCGTCACCTCTACTTAACCAGAAATTAGAGTTGGAGTGCATAAAGTGGAATAAAAAAATAATAAAAAATCTACACGTCAAGGTTTATTCGTTTTAGCCACCAGTGGGGCTTGCAGGACTGAAATTCGTCCATTATCATCTCAGGCAAAGAATATGTTGCCAACGTTGTCTCCAAAGTGTGCATGACTGGACTCCAGGCCACGAATCCTCAGACAGTGACCTCATAGTTGACCTCCTGACCCTCAGCCACACGCACACAGTCCACACACCCACACAGCAGTTGCTTTTCAATGTATTTCTTGTCTTTCTTCTCGTCGTTTCTCCTGCGATTCTTCTGTTTGTCTCTGCACCTCCCTCTGTACGCCGAGTGTTTGTGTGCGCGCGCATGTGATACAGAGATGTGCACCCACACACACCTCCTGCTGACAAGCGAGACGAGATGTCACCGTTTTTAGCTGTCATTTAGTTTTCTGCCATTTCACTTTTGCTGCTGAAGGTTGAAGGAATATTCTGCACTCAACACTCAAACAAAAATATGCAAAAAGAGACAAACACACACGGCGCAGTGAGAAGCTGTGAACATAAACACTTAACCCTGGAAAGATTCAATGATGCCGGATAAAAGAGTGATTTGTGTTCTGCTAAGGGGAAAATGAGTAATCCTATCATTCAGCGTGACATGCAACACAACACGCCGCATCAGTCACAGACACACACGCGCACACACGACACTAAACACTGCCTATCAGGATGATAAAAGCATGCCTCACCCACACAATAAAGCGTTTGATTTTTCTATTTTCCGTGTCATTCATTTTCTCTTTATGCTGTTGTAAACCTCCTTGGTTCCCTCTCTCTCTCTCTCTCTTTCCCCCGGCGGCGTTGCTCCTGACACAACAGCACATATTTGTGTATTCATGTAAATATCTCGTCTAATCTCTCTAAATATATTTATGAGATTTAATACCTTTGTACTGTAATACTATGCATGCTGAGCATTGGGTTTTTTGCACCCTCATGAAGACAAGAACACACATATGCCCTCATACAGACACACATCCACACACAGCTTGCATTGGGTGCATACCAATCCCTTGGTCTTTCTTTCTTCCTGCCGGGGCATTAATTCCAGCCCATATTTCCATCTGATTATGGTCCGGTTATACCCGCAACTAATTGAACATTAAATATAAAGAAAGTTAATGAAAATGTCCTTTATCCCCTCCAAACTAGGCCTGAGAACGCATCTATTAACTCAAATTAATCTGGCCCTGGTACGTGTTGCAGAAGAGAAGATATATGCACAGTTTGCTGCCAGGGCGGTGGCCAGGCCAAAATTTAAACTGAGGTCCAGAAGCACAAGTAGAACAGGTTTATGCTATAGTTGTACATTTGTGCTGTTTTTGCTTTTTTTCCCCTGAAAAAAAAAAAGAATTTCAAACATAATTTTCTGCAATAAGGTGTTTTTCTAATGCATGCAAGTCATAATGCAACTATGAACAACAAATCTGCTCAAAAAGGTGCTGGAACAATCGGCTCAAACATGTTTTGGGGAAAAATGAAGTTTCCCTAAAGTGTTTATTTCTAAAAAAAATAAAAAATAAATAAAACATGAAATATATATCTAAAAATAATTACAGCATAGTCTGAGTCTTCCCCTTCCACAGATTTCCTCTAAATTCTCTCCTGGGATACTTGTTCTGGTCTCCTATCCATTTGGTTTTTTTGTAATAAACAAACCTTCTCCTCGTCAGACATGACTGGGCTACTAAGCTTCATCTTTTAATGCACCAGGTTGGGTCAGACCTTATGATGTCCTCTTCAGTTGTGTTAACTATTCTTCTCCCTGCTTCTTCTCTCTTCACACTTCACTTCCTGACACAGCAGGTCTCCTGGACTAAAAGGTGATGAAGCAGGTGATGAAAATGTTTCTGATATTTGGTCCATAAGTGTAGGATTCATCCACAGTAATAAGAGTTCTTAAAGAATACCAAGCATGCCAACACAAAAAGGCAGATTTTATTTTAACATCATCACACTGAATTATCGGCAGAATACCACAAAAATAACATTGTTCATGTTTTTATCACAAGAGTTTGCATGTCTCTTACCGTGGGTTCTTAAAATGAACAAATCCAGACTGTATTCTCTTCTGACTATATTCTGATCCTGAACATGTTGCACTGATCATGCAACGTGAAGACAAAAACAAAGAAAAGAAAAAAAAAAAAAACACAACAGTTTAAAAAGGGCAATATTTAGGTGGCTGGAATGTGAAACAATACTGTAAAATAATGAAAAATAACCATCTCATAGAAATACTGTAATTTTCCGGTATTAAATTAAAGTTTGTAGCCTCTATTTTAAATTGGATTTTATTATTATGTGTATTTATTGGCTTTTTAATATTTATTTAAATATATTTACAGGTGTTAAAATAATGAAATTACCTCTAAACATGCCTGAATGATGCAATTATACAAATGATTAGGCTTAATACTACAGTGAAGGACCATTATTTGTTTAGTTTTTATTGTATAATTTCATATCAAAAAAATATTGTAAACGATGTCAAAAATACTGTTAGCCAGTGATTCAGTTTGTAAATGAAATAATTTGCTGCTATAGAGTAATTTAAATGATTTACATGTACATTTCTGTAAATATTTTGTATATTTCACAGACTTTTATTGTTTAAAAAAAAGAAGAAATGTGTCTTCCTTTAAAACTTATTGATTAACCTTTGAAAATGTATGGAACCATTGTCAATGAACAAAATATTTGTAATTAGAATTACGATAAACTTTATTTTAGATCGTATCAAGCATAATAAACTAACTTCACATAAAAAACTTGTGGATTATCAGTAGACCTTGTTTTTTTATCGTTATTTTACATTAGACATCTAAATACATGTGTAATTTTATTAATATTTTTTGTGTTTTTTTTTATAATATTTAACAAAAAATGTAAAATCGAAAGGAAAAATCCAGTAAATTTTAGCTTTTTTTTGTTTTTGTTTTGTTTTGTTTTTTTTCCCCACAGTGTGCATTGACATCCACAAATTTAATATAATAGAGTCGAGAGAAAAAAATGTGTTCTAAGAGACTATTGTGTGCCAGGAATGTAAACAAATATCACTTCATTCATCCCATCAAGTCACTTTTAAGGCATTTTAAATCCTTCCTGTGAAATTAGTCGAATAGTTCTGTTTTGTGAGCGAAGATATTTCTATGATGGGCGTGAATGAATTAAAAACAGACCATGAGCCAAGATAACTGACACTCGCTAACCAATCTTAGTTAGCTAGCCTGAGACCCTGTAAGTTAACTGATACATTAATTTATAACTCTGTTTGACAACATTGTACTAAATGTTCCTCACTGCTGCTTGGCCCCCTGTTCTTATCCCTCCAGATACCAGATGTAGCAGAAATATGATGACTTATCACTGAAAAATAAGTTCTAAATTGCTGAAATAAGTGTTATTTGGTAAATCGATGGGATCATAGAGCCTACAGAGAACTTGCTCAGATTTTTTTTACTGTTATCCTAAACATCCATCCATCCATCTATCCTCCATTATCTATACACCGCTTAATCCTCACGAGGGTCGTGGGGGGCTGGAGTCTATCCCATCTGACTTAGGGCCAAGGCAGGGGACACCCTGGACAGGTCACCAGTCTATCACAGGGCTACACTTAGAGACAGACAACCAAGCACACTCACATTCACACCTACGGACAATTTAGAATCACCAATTAACCTCAACATGTTTTTGCACTGTGGGAGGAAGCCGGAGAACCCAGAGAGAACCCACGGGGGGAACATGCAAACTCCATGCAGAAAGATCCCGGGTGTCCTCACGGGTTGCGAATCGGTGGCCTTCTAGCTGCGAGGCAATGGTGCTAGCCACTGACCCACCTTGCAGCCCTATCCCAAACATAACAATTGTCAACACACTTTCATTCGCACCGTAAGATGGTGTCCATTCACACATATAATGCAACACATCAGCCTGAGAGAGAAAAGTTACAGAGGTCCAGACCTCATAGCTGGCTATGAGGCTGTTCGCTGCACTCTTAGCCGAATTATGGTCCTTCTCTGTGAGCGGGACAGTTAGCTAACAAAAGAAGCGTTGTTCCCCTCCTTCTGAGTACTCTGGCAAACCATTCCAAGAGCTTCATATCTGGTTTTAAAACAAAATGACACTGATGTTTTGGCTTTCAGCTCGGACACTGCTGCCTTGGGGTTCTCCTCTTACTGCTGTTGGACCATATACAGACCACCAGCAGCCTCCTGTCACCAGTTTGGATGAATAACACTCTGAGTGCCTTGTGGACCACAGCCTCTTCTGTTTTATTAGCAGAGAAAGATTGTTTTAATGAGCAGGTGTCTGAACTGAAGCACCAACTTACAGCACAGACAAATCCAAAACTTTAACTTGATTAATCTGCCATTTGGAGTTCTATCAAATCTGAGATGGTTAAAAAAAAAAAATCCATTTTAACAAGTGTGACTAACTAGCTAAAATGCATTGGCAGCCATTCATGTGAATCTGCTATGAATTGTCTTGTTTTCTAATGGGCTTGTTAGTTTTACTCCTTCTACGCTTTTCTTTTCAGAAGAGCTTCTTGTGCGAGTGGCTCTAACAGAGGCAGAGACACCCACTGTGAGTGCAGCCGACAGACAGACTGATGCAAGAAAAAAGGAGGAAACAATGAATGGATGGATGCTTTCATTCTGATGAAAGGAATAAATGCTAAGGCATTTATTTTGTCTATTATCCCTCTAAAAAGCCCTCTCCATTCCTGTCTCCCCTCCTCTCGCTCCCCCAGGCCCCTCATATTAGCATCTCTTCTGGACAGCGAGGGGTTAACTAACCCGTTTAAGGGGAACCACAGAAAACAATACTTGGACCCCAAAAAGACAATGGCAGTGCCTTTCTCCTCCGTATTTGTAATTTAACATCAAAAGGCTCCTCTCCCAGCGACCTCTGAGAGCCAGCGTCTCTTTAATGAAGCGCCCCACCCCCCTTAATCACATTCAAATTGGTTAGTGTTCAGAAAATAGAAATATGTATTAGATAGCAATAAATTTTCATCATTGGCTAAGCCTGCTTCTTAATTGTCCTGTCCCAAGGCTTGGGAATTTCATTGTTCGTTAGGTGCTTAAGTCCCCCATCTCATTCAGTCTCTCTGACATTACTGCTGAGGGCTCTAATGCCCAACTAATTTGAATGGGGATTTACATGATAGAGCAGGGAGCATTAAAATGTGGAGGGAAGGGAAAAAAGGAAAAAAGGAAAAAGGGGGAAACGGCTTCTTTCACTTCAAAAGTCACTTTGTTCAAAGTCAAATGACAGTGTTTAAAGATGCTCTATCTCTCTCTCCTCAGGATTTTGGACAGCAGTGCCAAGTTTAATGGTTCGTTATCTTAGCCCCTCTCCGTCTTCCTCACTCTCCTTACCTCTTTTTCTCCTTCTGCCGCCAACCATACGCTTTTGTTTAGTGGCACCATACCGCTTCAGAGTGTACATTGTTTTTGAATGATTTTGAATTGCAAAACACTTCTGTCATTTTTCATTATTTTTTTCCTCATATTTCTGTTTCTCTGCGTGTCACTCAGTAGTATGCCATCAGGGGTTTAAGAACCTTATTGAATAGGCATGAATGTCCATGTTTGTGTGCCCACATGTGCTGTGTAAGTGTGCGCGTGTGTGCATGTGTGTATTCAGTGTAGTCTTGATACTAGGTTAGGCCTATTGCTATTACTTTCACTTCAATCTGCGGTGTAACCCACTCCGCCCGGTGTTTCTGGCTGGCGGCTGAGCTCTCTGTGAGAGAAAAAATGCCTGGAATTGTTTTCTGTTTGTTCTGGAGGTATTTTGGATCAGAGGTAGATTGTGTGCATCTGTTTGTGTTCCTCCAAGTATGTCTATTTTGGATCAGTGTGAAATAGAAGCTGTGGCGATAAAGAGAATCAGATGTTTTCTGATGTGCACGGTTGGACTCTGTGTGTGTGTGTGTGTGTGAGCGTCTGGCAGAGCAGACATATAAATGTCCATAAGGCAGACACAAGGCAAACACTTTGCATGGGGGGAATTAGAATTTTTGGCGGCGTAATATCTTGTGCACACTTCGTGCACGTGTCTGACTGTGTGTTGAAAGTGCACGCGAGCATGTGGATTTCATATTCTGGTGTGTGTGCTTTCATATGCTGCCCACCTGTTGTTCGTAGCCAAAGCATCCACAGCTTCTACTAACTGATAAAAGGCCCGTCATAGCATCCAGTGTTATAAGCAGTAAGCTGAGTTATGACACAGTGTCATAGCCTACTGTTTACCCTGCTATAATTATTGTTTGCTGCTTTTTAGATTACAAACAGTGACACTCTCCACCTCTGCTTCCCCATAATTAGTGCGGTTGGCTTGACCCACGTGTCACCGCAGATGAGAGGAGGTTGCAGAAGGTCAAAACTAATGAGAGAAAGGGGTCGACCTTAGACACAGACTCAACCTGTGGCAAAGAGGACATCAACATACAAAACACACAATAGCACACAGGAGAGGAGCTCCAGAAAGGTGCTAGAAATTACTCATTTCAGTCCTTTCTGCACCGACAATGACAGCGTGCTGGATTCTCAACACTTAGAAAAAGAGAAAATAAAAGCAGAGAAGAACTCAACCTAAATCAATACCGGCAGGAGTCATCGAAGAACTCGGTGGAAAAATATTTTCAATTTAGTTCAATACAGTATCTATTGTTGTGTGTGTTTTATTGTTCAGCTTGTTATCTATGGATATCGAACTAAATGTCTCACTGTCTAAAGATCAGAGTCAGAAAGTGAAGGGTTAACTCTGATAATCACCTGTATTGATCTGTGTGTGTTAGAGGAAAAAACCACTGGTTTCAAAGCAGCCAACCATGAATGGTTATTGATTCTATCATAAAGACCGGCTGTCTCCTGAGTCTATGGCCCTTTAGGTAATCACTGATGCCTGCTTTTTTTTCCCCTTCTGGCACTCCGACAAGTTCATATCTTCCACCTGTCCTCCTCACCAGACCTCTGCCACATTTTAAACTGACTGTACCTCAGTGGATACACACCTCCAAATTTACATTATGTCCCATTTGCTTACTTTTGCCCCAACGCTGAATCTGGGCCACATCTCCTCCGGCGTCTCATCCTCTCCCCACTTCATCCACTTCTCACAATCGCCTAAATATTCATTCCACAGAAAATGTATTTCACAAAGCTTCATTGTGCTCATGCAGACAGACAAGCAAACAGACAGACAGGCGACAAACGAGGAAGCACATACTAATCAGGCTTATGATGCTAGTGGGCTAATAGAGCCGTGTGCCCTGCTTAGACCGCTGCTGTAAATGATTAGCCTGGCTCAGGCTGAGCTGTATTAGCCGGCCTGCCATTACTGATAGCTCCTGGCTCCCAACTTTATCACAGTGATAAAGCCCCGCTCGAGCTTGCATTAGAAACAATCAACCAATCTCCTCTTGTTTCGTGTCTAGGTGGGAATGGCGGCAGATACGTCTCTACGCTGGGAACTGAAGGAGGATGCTCTCCCACGATGCCTGCTCCCGATAACCAGCACGAGAACATTAGGAAGGTGAGAAATGCTGCCTGCGACTCTGAAACCATTAGAAAACATGCAACAGTGCAAATTAAACCAATAGGTCTTCATGTTCAAGATCCCCTTTTGGCACATAATCACCCCCCACTCGCTAAGTCTGACCTCTGTGTCTCTTAGCCTAATGGTTAAAAAGTCATCTGAATTCAAACTGTGGTTTACATCATCATCACTGACTGAATTTAGTTACAACTTTTTATGAATATAAGATTAATAATTGTTGAGTGTCTGTGTGGCCATATCCAGCTGTAGCCCCGATGACCTGAAGTGGAGAGTAATTATTTTGAGCATTTATTCACCAATGTCACACCGCCGACACCCACTCATCACCCTTGGACACACAAACACACACACACATACTCGAACACTGACACACACACACACACACACACACATACATCTCAACTCTCGGACTGGCATGCGAATGGGAAGCAAGGGCAAGGTATATTTTTATTTTGTGCTGGTTGCAGAAATGTGGGCGTGATACTCTTTGCGTGCCAGTGTAGAAGCAAAAATCACTCAGGGAACACACACAGGCTTAAACAAATAATGCACACATGCCCACACACACACACACACACACACCATGCCTTCATACACAACACACACACACACACACACACACACACAAAGACAGACAAATGAGACCTTAGTGAAATAGCTCGTGGGTTTTCTGCTATGGTCATGATTTCCTTCAGGGCTGTGAAAACACTATGCATATGGAGTCCATCTCCTCTATGGCTTAGCACTGAGACGAACACACACACACACCGCGTCAACATGTGTACACTCACACAAGTAATATTATTCCCTTCCTCGCACTTTGGGTCTGCTAGTGAGAAGTTTTCTGGCTTGGTACAGATGAAAAATTCTTTAGCAAAGAAAGTGCATGTAAAAGTAGACAAGGAATTACCAAAGGAAACACTACAAGAAATTATGTCATAAGCAGGAATTGTCTTAAATGAAGGAGGCCTGTGTGTGTGCATGTTCCCCAAATTCGTTTGTGGTGTGAGTGAGAATAGAAGTTTTTAAAGTGAGTTAACAGCGGAAGGTATTCTGGCACGGCAGAAAAATCAATAAGAACAGTTGTTTTTTTCATCAGAGCGGCTGTCTATTGAGTTACCACAGCTCTGCTAACAGGTTATCAATTCAGGGCAACGCGTGTGTGTGTGTGTGTATGTGTGCGCGGCTGTGTATATATTCATTAACATCCTTATCGCAAAACAGGCACATAGAAACTCCACCCAGCTCTGTGTCTGGCTCTCTCTCTGCGCTTCGACTGGGTCGGGGTGTTGAAGTATTGACCAGTTGCCAGGGGATAGGAGCTATTGATTGTGACTTATCCAGCTGTTTATATTTGAACCCTGGGTTTAACCTCCATCGATCGACACACACCTCACAGTCTGCAAGGTGTTCAACTCTGCTTTTCACTAATGGGGCTAAATGCTTGTGCAACAGTGTGTGCGCGGATATGTTTTTGTGTGGCTCAATGCACGGCTTGCCCTGCGCAGCTTTTCTGTTAGGAAGGATATCCAGTAATAAAAGGGTTTTAATTAAATAAGAAGCTTTGTTTGGCTGTTTTTTTTATTAGGGGATGTATGTTGGTGTGTTGCACAAACACGTGCACACATGCACGGTGACATTCATTTCACTCTCCACTGAAGGAAACCATAAAAATCCTTATTGAAATGATCACTAACCAAACCAGACTAACATTTTTATATTGAGTCTCCTTCAGTCTATCTCTGCCATCACAACTTTTTAAGGTCTCAGAGGTCGCTTGATTTAATTTGAATATTTTCCTTGCATATTTAATAATTGGCTTAATAACACGCTTGTTATTCAGTGACCAATACTCACTAACTTTACCTTGACTCTCTCAAGATGTCACCGTCGTACTTTACATACGCACATACAAACCTGCACTCACTCCCACAGATACGCGAATACAATGAAGCTGATCTTTATTTTTTGTTTTCACTCTGAAGGGGAAGGTTAAGTTTTATGCACTCCTCTTCCACTATTTGTTAAACTGTCAAAAGATTCTTCTAAAGGCCTTTCTGCTGCAGTCAGTTTTCCATTTCTCTCCATTTCACTCCGGCGTGGCCCTCACACCAACGCCCCAACCTTAGCTGGTTGAAATAAGCAATTATTATGTGTGAATGTATGTGTGTTCATGTTTGTCTGGGACTCAATGTCAGATTTTAAGAAAAGGAATAAAAAGGAAAACTTTAGTTTAGGTGATACCTTCAGTTTGTATGTGTGTGTGCGTTCGCTCGTGTGTGTGTGTGTACGTGCGCATGATTTTCACATTGTCGTCTGTGTATGCATGTCTCCCTCCCTCTCCATTTGAAGGGTTGTAATGAGTCATCAGGGAGAGCTGATGTGAATTATTAATATTCAATCATGATGCTGTTCATGAATTAACTGAGGCTGGAGGAGGAGGGGTCGACAGGAGGGAGTGTGAAGGAGAGAGAGAGAGAGAGAGAGAGAGATGGTGAAGATTGTACTTGAGATGAACGAAGAGGAAGAGGTAAAGCAGCAGGATATGGCACAGAAACACAGGGAGACTTTCATAGCAGGCAAAAGCCCAGATTGTTGGTTATAAGCTCGACCCAGTGGGAGATTAATTTCGAATGGTGCATATACTGTAGTTCCAGTGCTGTGTTGATATGAACATCGTGTTTTTAATTGAATTTGCCGTTGTGAGTAAACAGAAATAAAGCAATGACAACAACAAGGACGCTTCAACATGACAGTCTTGTTAAAAAAGAGAGCTTTGTTATTGTGTTCTTTTTGGCTGCTGGCCAGACTAGCAGGACATTTTATTTAATTATGTACATTTAATTATTTTAATGAAAAAATATTGATAATGGAGGATACAGCTTTAAATGCAGCCTTTAAAAGGCTTGTCAGATTAAAAAATACTGTGTCTTAGAGATGATAATATATTGTTTATTTGCTCCAGGGGTGTCACACTACAGTCAAAAATTATGTAAAGAGCGTTGCTAAACACATCACTTCCAACCGTTACGTTCTAGTGTAACTGATGAAGCCTTTAGAAGTCTGTTACAGACATACAGCACTCTGCAAAGAAACCTGGTGATTCGTATAGGTCAAGTACGTGCTGTCCAACAGCAGATGATACCCTGCTGAAAGGAAAGCAATGCAACCAAGAATGTGTGCACGTGGAGCTGTGTATCTAAAAAACCCTGCAAGGCCACAGTTTGTAAAAGAAAAAGTTAGCAGATAAATGTTTCAAGTTTGGTAAACCTGAAACAGTTTAGCAACCATCTCAAATTCAAAGACGAAGCTCGCAGTTGCTAACAGTTTGGCAGTGTGCACCTATTCAAATAACATTTCTGTACAACAAGCCTACAGATAACCAGAGATTTACTGAACAAATACCCAATGTTGAGCAATGTGGCATTCATAGAAAAAAATGTGACACAACTTGTAGAATTCATCTCTCTTGAGAAAAAAGCCGTCCAACTATTGTTGTGTGTTAACCAAATAATGTCTGACATCTAGTGCAACCACTGTAACTAAAATTTCTCCACAAAAAGTTAAAATTCCAAGTAAGATTTATTGAAACTTCTGATGCAAGTTTATGATATGGACAAATAAATTTAAGACGAAATGAATTCTTACAGACGGGTGAAAAGGAACACCAGGAAGAGTTATGAATTTCAAAATCGCATACCCTTGTGAAGTGATAGAAAAATATTGCAAACACAGTGAATGTTGAAACTAACAGAAACTGTACGTGGGAGAAGATTGTTTTGCAACTAAAACCAAGCGCATGTACCAGTAGTTCTATCAGCTGCATTGCCACTGACATTGTGTACACTGGAGAAGACGGGATGCAGTGTCTTGGGCTCTGCAGAGAGCAAAACACTGTGTAGAGCTCACCTGGAAAGTGATCTTCAGTTGATAAATTCAATTTGTTTGTGATATTTGGCAGCTAACTGCCACCATAAACATGCTTTAAACAGAAAGCACATCTGACGTTTCTACAAAGAGTCAACAATGTCTGTTTTAAGACAGCAGACTTGTGTGTCCCCAGGCGTCGCCTCGTATTGACATAAATACAGCAGTTCAGTGTAGCACACAGATACAAGATGTCAGCTTTCATTCTCTATAACTAGTTCTTCATGGTGCGGCCCTAGGGTTATTGATATTCACAATCTAATCCTGTGTGTGTGTGTGTGTGCGTGCGTGTGTGTGTGTGTGTGTGCGTGCGTGTGTGTGCATGTGTCTGTTGTGCATATAAACAGCTGTCAGTGAGGTTCGGTTTTGATGTGCGTATGTGTTCTGCTGTCACTGCAGAGCTGGATTGAGTTTGCAGGTTATAGGTTATCAGTTGCTCACAAAGACAAAAAGCACAATCACACACACACACACTCATATGGACACACACACATATCTTTGTGCTTGTAAACCTGACCTGACAGTTCTATCTCTGCGAGCAGACTCTCGTTCTGTCGTCTCTCCTGGCCTCCCTGCATACCTTAATATTTGTGTGTGATGTGAAAGGTGGTATCGTTGTCATCCTACTGATCACCCTCCACCTTTATGAGAACAGCTCAAGGTTGACATATTTCTGTCATAATCCCAATTAGAATTTTTTACTGCAGTTATTTGTTAAACGTCCACGTCATTGTTTACACCGAATTTGCAATAAATCCTAATAACAAGCTTGCATCCTGTTTACCTCCATCGCCTGCCTCCTTTTTACTCCAATGATGACTCATTCGTCGACACTTTAACCACTTCTGTGTCCAGTTTCAACCAGTTGTGTCTCATATGAGGAAGGGAACTGAAAAACACGCTGACTGTACAAACTGATATCTATGATTCCTCTTTTGTAGCATTAAATCAGAAAAACTGCAGCAACACGTTTCCTTCATTGTCATTTTAGCAAATTTGTTCCGTTTGTATAATGATCAAACCTAAGATGTTATTCTTTTATATAGCTGCATGACAAAGTTCGAGCTTCCCGTTGCATCATTTTATACCCCAACAATGTTTGACATATTTGGCACCTTTAAAATCTGGTGTGTTGCATAGAATTTCAATGAAGCTTCTTTGGGTTTGAACAAAGCTTGGATTTGTAATGATGGACTCAGCGAAAGGTCTGTGGAGCAGAAGAAGTTAGCACTTTTTATGAGAATGATCCATGGTCTTGGCAGAGATGCAGTACCCAGTGGTTTGCTGTGCCTGGCACCCTCTACCTGGCCCAGACAGGAATGAAACCCACAACTAACGCAGCTCTTAGCCTGCTCTTCGGCTCTTACAGACTGACCAAATAGGAACTCCTGTGAGGTGCTGACCCACACACATCCTACAGACACATATAAGTTCACATTCGTACGCAAGAAAGACTTTACTGGCTGTATTCACTCCACAAACCGAACTCCAAGCTAACCTTCCTCTTAACACTAAACTGAAATCCTAACCCTGAATTAATAAGGAGTGGCAAAATATCGCTGTGAGGACAGTTGATCCTTATAAGTAAAGAAAAATAAGCACAGTTCCACACACATGCACTCCGTTTCTCCTTCCTCTCTCTTGCTGTTCCTCTCCTTTCTCTAAAGGTATGTTTCCAACCAAGTGTTGTGCAAATTTTAAGCGAATTTCCAAAAAGTCTATCAACTAGTGCTATTTGAATATTCTCAAGAGGGTGTAACAAGGGCACATAATTAAAAGAGCACCAGAAGCTCTTCTGTACCTCTGGTACGTCGGGGTATTTCATTGCTGCTTTCCACCTAATATGGCATTTATGTTCTTTTCATGAATTAATTTGTCTGCTCTGCCACTATTTTTATTCGTTATTTTATTAGTTTTCTGGAGGAGCTGGGGAGAATAACGCTGGGTGGCAGCAATACACTGATTCCACTGCTGAAAATAAAAGAAAAAGAATATCATTGTTTATCTGAAAAACTTTTATCAGCCTTTATTGGAGGTTCTGTTAATTCAGCGTTATTTCATCCTAGCCAAGTGTAAAACCATTTTTGGCACATTTGAATCATTTCTTTCTGTAGATTACTTTATATAATTCAGTAAATAAATTAATTGGAAGGAATGTTTTGAAGATACTTACTATAGCTAAAATTGTGTGTAAAAGGGATCAGCTGTTAGATGTTCTGTGCGTGGCTGTGATGTTAATGCACGTACAATCGGGTTTGAACTCCACATTCGTGCAGTCTACAGGCCTTTGTACAGTAGGTGTGCATTTTTGACAAAGTATGTGTATAAGTGAATGTGTGTGTCAGTGAGTGAGACAGGCCAGAGGTAGAATAGTAGAATGCAGTATTCAGGGCAGATTAAATGAGGGTTTTGTTCAGTTTGCTCCAGATGTTGAGTCTGTGTGTTTTATTTTTACATTCTTGGCCTGCAGCCCATATATATTTTGGATTGGGCAGGGAGTATATAATATCAGTGGAAAATGCTGCGGTCTGGTACCTTTTAAATAACATTTCCTCCTTTTTCTGCTGCTGTCCTGTTTTTCTTTCCATGTTGTCTTTTATTCGGGAATGAGCTTTGAGAGGTGATGTTTAGAAAAGCACTGAAATGAGACTGGCTGCGGGGTTCAGGGAATCACTGGAGATCTCTCCATGCACACACACACACACACACACACACACACACAAAACACCTAGAAACCACACACACAAGCAGCTGCTGCCGCCAAATTCAACGTGTGGGCAAAGAGGAAGAAGTTAAGGTCTTAAATGAAGAAGGTCAGGCGGGCAGGCCTGTGTCTTGGGGTGGCCCTCTTTAGGCTGTGGGGAGTGGGAGATGTAGTTGTACTAATATTTGGCTCGGTCCCCTTGGTCAGTGGAAGGAATTATACCAAAGGGGCTCGGGGACTCACATTTTGGACTTTCCTTTCCTCTTTTTCTGATTTATTTCAGAACAAATCTGGGCCGAAGCGGGCTAAAATCTGCACTAGAGCAGTTAATGGAGTTGTAAAGCTGGGGTAGGCTCCAGGGAAATATAACCACAAGGCTTAAAAAGTTCTCTCTCTCTGTCAGTCTGTATGTGCGTGTCTCCCTCTGTCCTGTGGTGGGCCCACTCCTGTTCGAAAACCCTCTGTTCAGTCAAAAGAAAAAGTTACATCCCTCACATCCACCCTTATGATGGGCCATGTCACAGCTAATCCTGCATGTGTGCGCTGTACACTATGTGGGGCCTATATGAGTTTTCATGATACTGTATAGATTACGTTACTAGATTACTTTATATCTTCTAATCTCATAAGTCTCCTTCTTATTTTCTGGCATGTTAAAAATGATTCCTTTACATTCTCTTTACAGTGATTTGTTTGTAATGTGTTTGGTAGTTTTCTGTCCTTGAAATTTGCTTTGCACTGTGCCCAGGTGGGAGGAGAGGTTCAAAACTCCATTTAAATACAGTAGCACAATGCAAGCTTTTGGCATTGTTGGTGGAAGATATGTCTTAAACTTTGACTGACATCTTAATCTGTTTCTGGAGCAGCGTCCGTCCGCTTGGAGCAAATGTGCTGCAATAATGTAATAAAAAACACATAAATAATACAAGATGTAAATATATTGTTTTTTATCTGAAGCAGATATGTACGTAAACTAGTCTAAATTGAATTATAGGATATTGGAGCTTGTATACATAGCTGCAATATCTCTTACCATTAATGTCACATGATTTTAAAATTGTAATACCTTACAGCAACTGAATTACTTTGAATTCAACCATATTTATTCTCACAGTATCCGTTGTCCACAGCTACTTTATGCTGCATGAAAAACTTCTCCGACAGTTTATAAAATCCCCGCAGCCATCTGAAGGACACACACTATAATAAATCTGCAACGTCTAATTTATATTCAACTGTCCACTCTGTTTACCTTTGTCAAGCTATCACATGCAACCAGCCTGCAACAAAGTAACCCCAATCAACACTACGTATACAGCAGAATGGACAATTATAACTTAGTTTTCAGTTAGTTTTGTGGGAGATGACAGCAGCTCATCAATCCTCAGTGTTACTGTCTCTCTTCCCAGTTTATTTTTTTGTGAAAGTAGCGTCCATGTTTTATTCTTAAAATGTGCAATGTCATATTTTACGGTGCGATGTGACTGTAATATCTGGGATTGATGCCATCATATAAACCACTTTATCAAAATTATTTATTTCTATCATCCTTGTACAAGTGAATCCATCTGGCTGCAGATTTGAAGGCACTGCATGTTCAAGTCATGTTTCAGACATTACATATCTTGGAGAAGTCTCTTTCAGTTTGTTGAGATGTTGTCGTCACGTGTGATGAACAGAGATATGACTGGCTGAGAGTGAATTTATCAATCACAACAGCCTCCGATTTATATTCAACTTCAGGGAACTGTTTGGCATGTTGCACTTTTGTAAGTACTGAATGAGCCAAAAGCAGGTGCGGTTTTGCGTTTGCACAGTTAAAATAGGGCCCAGAAAGTTTCACAGTGCCTGATGAAAGGTAGAAGGATGGGAGAACTACGCCAGCCTGACGGTGTTCCTCTTAGCACGGTGCACTCTCTCATACAATGTTTCTCTTTCAGCCCCGCTGTGAAAGTAGGGACAACAGAGTTATCAAAATTGTGCAGTGGTTAAGCAATGACCAGCCCCCAAAATGAAAAGAGTGTATTAACCAGAGAAGAAGAGCAACTCTCAACTTTCACGGCGTAGAGGGGAATGAATGAGTGTTGTTGAATCAGAGAGGGGAGAGGTGTTGCTGCACTCGTAGCCTGGCCGAGACAGAGAGGGTTGAAGGGTGGTGGGGCAAAGGTCAGCAAAGAGGGGTGGAGGGTGGAGGGTGGAGGGGTGGTGGTGTAGTGAAGGATGAGAGAGTGAGAGAGAGAGACAGCATCTGGATCCAGAGCTGTTCCCAGCCAAGTTACATTTGTTTAGTCTAAAAATCGAGTGTAGAGGGAGCAGAGGGGGCAGAAAAAATGTAAGGCCAAGAGAATTAAAGCATTCAATAACAGAGAGAGGAAGGGGAGAGCAGGTATGAATGTGCGTGTGAGTGTGTTTATGCCTGCATGGCATGTCGTACAAGTACAGCATGCTTCCATGAGTTTGGAGAGACATTTTATTTTAGTCAGACGGTGTTTTTTGGTTGCGATCATCTTTACATTCCCCATGTCAGTGCTAAGATCCGGAGCTGTAGTGACCACCTCTTGACGCAGTTTCCAGCAGTTTGTTTAATCGGACAGATTTAAAACTCCCTGTTTATAAGGCAATCATCCAGAAACTAATTTGGACACTAAGAATGAAGATGATCATGTCCAGATGTAGAGAACTGTTTTTTACTTTTACTTCCAAAATGAATAGTTCAGTCATTTTGTATTTATTTATTTTATCCTGATGACTGTACTGCTGTCATGATCAAAAGAAATGATGGTGTAACCTACACAAATAAGATTCAAGTTGTGATTAAAAAAAAAAAAAAAAGTTTTAATGTATATACGCATTTGTTTTTGTGTATCTAATGCGCTCACCTCCCTCTCCCCCTTTGCACCAGATTCAGGCCTCAGGGGAGGTCAGCTCCTCTTGACCTCTGCGTTCCACAGCCAGGCACCATAGCTCGGCCACACACACATGTGCAGCCAAACACTTCACACACAAAGACAGCACAAACACACACACACACACATGCAGCGTCCCACCTCATAAACACCCTACTGCCCTAACACTAACAACCTCGCTATAGGCAGACACATAAATACCGCTTTACGAAGGGGGAAAAAAAAAAGCTGTTTTTGAAACAACAGCATACCAGGAAACATTTCTTAAAGGAAAAACAGCAGTAAAAAGAAAGCCAGAGAGGAGCATGTATCTGAACTCATCCAGACAGAGGCCAGTGATTTTACCTATCAGGGTGTCCCAAAGCCTTCGTGCTGTCGGATGTACAGATAGAGCTTTGTTGAGCTGGAATTTAGCTTTGTGCTCCATGAGCATTCCCCAGTCCCTCACTCACTGACCTCTGACCCCCAGATGCACACACACAAACACACACACACACACACACACACACACACACACACACACACACACACACACACACACACACACACACACACACACACACACAGTGATATGTGGGGATTTCTAGGTTTTACAGTATACAACATTAGGCACAGTCAGACAGGACATTGTGCTGAGCTCAATGCCAGCTTTTATTCCCTGATAAGCCACTTCTGGGTGTGTGCATGAGAACAGCGCAAGTGTGTTTGCTTATATTTTAAGTACATACTGTATATGTGTGTGTACGCTGTATGTTTGAGAGCATTTAAGTGTAGATTAGAGTTTATGTGAAGGTTGACATGGTTAGTGGCAACAATTTATAGGTAATTGTATCTGGAGACCCATTGAACGGACTAAAGTGAGTTTTTTGTATTTTTTTTGATGTCAATCTATGTGGCGCCATGACCTGTGACCCAGTGTCTTGTCTGTGACCTCATCAAAGAGAGACGAGAAAACAAGCATCCCTCTTGAGGATAGCAGCCATTCATCACTCCATCTTTGTCCCTTTTTAGAGCCTTCTGTCTGTCATGAGGAGAAATCAATGTCTTAAAAGGAGAGAGAGAGACACAAAGATACAGACACAAAGAGCACAGTCTCTCACACACTCTGCCATAACGAAGCACAAAGAGCAAGAATCTGCGCGCAGCGCTACTTTATGAGTTTGCTGTGAGGCTGTAGCCATTGTTTGTACTCAAAGTACTTGACCTTGTGATGAAAGGAATGAAACAATTTCGCAGAGCTGCATGTAGAACCTCAAAAAATGGGCTGGTCTCATTGTCCCCACTGAAAGTTGTTTATGACTTTAGGAGTTCCTCTGATTTTTTTTCCCCCCAAATGGTCAAAATAGGAATTGTACACATTATATAAAATGACTGCAATTTAGTCTGTAGTTATATTAGCCAAATTTATCTTTGTGTTGTACTTTGCACCCAACAGTGTGCGATGATTGTAAGTTAGGGACGGGTTTAGAAGGTGTAACATTAATGCAGTTTTGATTAAAGTCTTGCTATTTCCTAAATACTAAACACTGACTGGTGCTCTCTTTTACATTATTTGATTCGCAGCGTGTCCTTGTAAGTGCAGTGTAATCAAGTGTGTTGGCCTTTGTTTAACCAGTGAAGGATCAGTTACAGTCAGCACTTGAAATACAATACGTGTGTGTGTGTGTATGCATGTAGGTTGTATAGTTGACAAAGTGTCATCAAAATGGACAAATTAGGGAGTTTGATCCTTCAAAGTAATAACCAGCTGGATAATATCTACTTTGTCGGAGGTTCGATCTCTGCCAAACTCGATACAAAGTGAATTTGCTGTACATTCAGCACTGAACTACTAAATTATTTTATCATGTTGGGTGATATTATGTAAATTATTTTAATAAAGTACACCTACCATTGTATACTATCTCTTAGAGGAGTTCGGGTCTAAACCTTTACTTTATGAAGTAAGACGCAGAATTTTGATCAAACTGCAGAAATGTATAAACAAATGTATATTCAGAATTTAAACTAAGTCAATCGTAGGAATATTTATGCACATTTATATTACCCTGAAAATCAGAAATGGATTTGGTAGACAGTTTCATCACAGCAGTCAATCAGATGGTACTCAATCCACTGCTGAATGCCACAACCTAGGACCATAGAAAATCAAGAATACAGTCGGTAGCCTTCTGTCACCACACTGAATACCTGCAAACAATAGCTGACATCAAGGAATACTTTAACCTGGTTGACCCTTAAATAGAAGCATTTTTTGAAGGGCTCTTCCTGCTCGCTTGTGTTTAGCCTGGACTAAGAACCAGTGCAGCTTGTTGGCAAAGAAATCTGACAGGATGCATTCAAAGGTACTTTTTACCTCGAAATTGGAATCAACTCCAAAAAGCGTGGTTTATCCTGAGAATAATACATTTAATAAACATAATCCCTCACTAAACCTAAAACTTCCTTGACACCTGTGTTGACAGCTTCCCTGTGTCAACTTTTATACTGTGCATACAGCTGTTTCATTTAAGCTCCTCGCAGTGCCTCACACTGACAAACAGCGACCGTGTACAGCAGAGGTGAGCACATTCCTGTGCAATATCACTTAGATGCCGAATTATTCACATTTTATCGCCTTACAGTAATTGTGTTTCTTCTGTGGTGAAAGGCAGGATATTTGCTTTTGTGGAAAATTTAAAAATAGCACTTTAGATTTACTATATTAAAAATACAATCCCTGCAATAGGAACTTAAAAGTCTGTATCAGTCATTACAGAGATTCAGATCTTTATTTTTTAAAACTGTTCTAATGTCCACCTTTATTTTTAAGGACAGACTTAATCTGCCTCAGCATGGAGGATACCAGTGTTGCACACAATTCTGAAACAATATGTTTTAGCTGCTTTTTGCTAAAGATATTGTGTTGTCCTGCATTTCTCTTTAAAATGTCCCAACGGTGTTCGATTAGATTCAAAGCAGACAACATACTTTGCCAAGTCACAGTTCTCACTTTTTCTATCTTCGAAACTCTTGTGGGATTTTCTTCTGCAGACTGGGTATGATCTGATCACCCAATATTTTGGTATTTGGTATATTTTTGGTATCCGCAGGCATACATGTAGACACAGACATCACCATCCCATCACCTCTTGCACTCATGCAGTCCCATGTCTTCACATTCCCACCTCTGTTCTTCACTGTCAGGACTATGTATTCAGTATGGTAATTGTGGCCAGGTTCATGGTGGACCCCATATGAGCCAAAAATGTGTTATGTGTTAAAAATATGTTTTTTGTACAGTTTCATCGTGTAGAGTCATAATGCACACATTCAGGCAGATCCAATTTAAAAAAAAAAAAAAAAAAAAAGTAACATAGGGGACGCATAAATTTGGTCAACATCATATGTTGTCAGATCCCATTCTTGGGATCTCCAACAAATCTAATGGTTCCTGGAAGAATTATTTTTTTTCTTTTTGCAGCACCCTTCACTGGACAGTTTGCACATTTTTTAACCAACCCCAGAAGGGAGGCAGAATCCATACAAAAAGGCGACAAGCCAAATTGCATATTTTGTCTTTTGTCTTGAAGCGCGTATTACAGCTGTCCATACAAAGGACACACTGTTAAATGTAGCAATCAAACAATTGGGATATGCCACTTTTTCATATTATCGCACCTTCCTCATGTATCAGTCACATTCTGTAATGCAAAACAAGCTGTCATGTGTCTGTTACTGATTATTATTCAAGAATTTTTAAAACAAATATCACCACAGTGTACTCACTTTTGTGACATACTACATGTCACAGGGTGCATTGTACTTGGCTTCATCCGTGGACTCCAACAGTACATCATTTTTGAAAGTCAGACATATAATTAAACCGTTACATTCATTAAAGCACCTCCAAATCTGACCCTTTGGTGGCGTTAGTGTGATCAAGGCACAGACGTGAACCTTGGTGAAAAGAATCAAGAGACTGTCCCCATTCAGTGAGCGAACTTTCCTACTTTTTTTCTGTGCAGTTCTAGGGGTGTTTTTAGATTCCAATGGCAGAAGAAAACAGAAAAGGATGTAGATGTATAGGAAAAGACAGTGTAAAACCACAGCAGGTGTCTTTGCAACTGGTAATAACATCTGTATTTCACTGAGTGATAAACAAATCTCTGTTGATCTGCAATTAGAATCAGTCACAAAAAACTTCACTTTAGCCTAATAAGTAGCATTTAATCCCTACCTTTTTAATTACAAATTGTCAGAGCATGCAATAAGAAGTGATGTGGTTTTTTTTTTGTGTTTTTTTTTTTTGCTTGTTTTTGAATGTTCAAAGCAAAGTATGTGATATATTTTAGGAGTATTCCCAAAAAAGACCTTTTACACTGTCTGCAGACATTATGTTGCCTCCTGTTGGCCATTAGGTTTATAAGAATATCCATGTGTGTGTAGGTATGTGCGTACGTGGACGTGCACATGTACGTGTCTGTGTGTGTGTGTGTGTGTGTGTGTGTGGCACTCTGTAATGGATCAGTATGAATGCCTCGTTAGCAAGCGCCACTAAAACCCTGTAGGCCCTTCAGAATATGAGTACCATTTTAGAGAGCAGCTTTTGCTGTAGCATTCTAACTACCACTTACACAATACGTTCTGCTCATACACTCTCTCTCTCTATCTGTCTCTCTGTGTCTCTCTCTCTCTC
>NW_007579264.1:134179-166606 GCF_000690725.1 Stegastes partitus
CACACACACACACACACACACACACACACACACACACACACACACACACACATTAGCCCACGCACATACACTCAACAAGCACTTGCGTGTGTGGGCAGCTGGCTGAATTGATGAAACAGGATTCTGCATCCTCTGGGGAGCAGAAACACACCACTCTATTTAGCATCAGAAAGGCTACATTCACTCTTTTCATCTGAGAGGTGAACTGAGGAATGCCCTCAAGGTGTGGACAGAGGAATAAAGATGGTTACAGGGGTCTGGTGTAGGATTTAGGTGGCCGGCAGACTTTACCTTTGTTGCCGTGTTTCTCGCTCTGCCCATTTCTCTTTCCTGTCTTCTATAGTAAATCTTTCCGTCCTGTGTCACAAGCTCACACCTCAGACAGAGAACAGAGGTTATAACTGTAAACAGTAGGGGATCTTTTCATGTTCTCAGTTTCCCCTCTCTTTGTGTCTTTCATGAAGGTGTTTTGGTCTCTCTTGTTTCTCTGTTCTATCCTCTACACGCCATTTTCTTATTTAAAAAAAAAAAAGGCACTGAAGGGGGCACACACACACACACACACATACACACACACATAGGCCCAGGTAGCAAAGTTTCTCCTGGAGTTTTCACAGCAAAACCAAACAAAACATAAAACGGAGCAAACGCAAAAGAGTGATGGTGGTGAGGAGGAGGAGGAGAGAAGAGAGGGAAGCTATTTTCTCTGGTTTTTTGAGGCTGTACCGCATGTACTTCTGACAGGTGGGAGGGGAGATGAAGCGTGCATTGTGTTCGCTTGCTAATTAGCATCGTTAGCGGGGCCCATCCGCTGTGAATGGCAGAGATAGTATTAGTGAGGTTTATGCACAGTGAGTGGTAGAGATAGGGAGAATAGAGTGTGGTGCGGGCAAAAGCTGTATATGCTAACGCTACATTAAGTCTGATAAACTTGCAGGTCTTTAATGGACTCAGCAGGGGAGGGGCGGGGGGGTGGGGGGGAACGAGGAAAAGGGAAGAGCAAAGACGTATAAAGAAGCGTACACCAGTATGGTTTTGGCTTTCCTTTCAATACTCTGAGTACAACCTCTATGGAGCTCATAAAACCACGGTGACACACGCATAAGATAATGAGCCATTGTGTGTGTGTGTGTGTGTGAGTGTGTGTGTGTCTTTTGCAGAGGTTTGGGTGTAGTGATTTTGAGATCAGACTTCTCTCCTTTCATGTTACCTCTTGACAGTCAGGTTACACACAGGGTATAGGTTACAAGCCACTGGCTATATGAATAGTCCTGTTAGCGTAGGATTCATATTACAAACACACACGTTTAACTCTTTGAACAAAAAAAAGGCATTTCCTTGCGGTAAGTGCTTTGGATCATATCTGATGTATTTATGTGTATCGCAGTAATAATAGGTATGTATGAGTGTGTGTTCATTCGTGTGTGTGTGTGTGTGTGTGTGTGTGCCACACTGACCCATGAGGTCACATAAAACTATCAGCATCAGTCTTGTTCATGCTGCCCTTTAACTCCCTCTTCTAACTTCCTTCCACTCTCTTTCCTTCATTCTCTTCATTTCATCCCCTCCAGTGTCAAGAAAAGGCCCTTGAGAGTGTATTACTCTCCCTCTAGGTACACACACACACACACACGCACACACGCACAAACACGCATACACGCGTGAGCTAAAGGACCCAAGGGAGAACATCATAGCAGTTTGGAGGGACGGGAGCCATATTGTTATGAATGGAGTTTTCAAGCAGAAACATCTAACTGGACAACTCTGTCCTCCAAAAATTAAGTTTACATACAAGTAAATTCCAGCAGCAAATTAGTTTAGTAGGAAATGTTACTGCGACTGTAATTGTGAATGTACTGAGGGAATTTTTTTTTATTCTAATTAATGTATTTGGCAAGTCTCTTTATTACAGCGTTTTTGGAACTCACTGGTTGTTATTAGGGGAAGACCTGGGTGTGATATAAAACAGAAAAAGTCCACTGTGGATTTAGATACAATGCTTTTTCACCTTTTATCAAAAACTACATCTTTCCTTATCTTTCACAAAAGTACTTTTGTGACCTAAACCTAACCACACAAAGTAAGCTAGTTTAGGAACTATTTTTTTAATTTTCATGAATTAGATTTTGACTTTTACTACTGTGGTGGCATGGCATGGTTAGTGCCGTCACCTCGCAGCAAGAAGGTTTGTGGGTTTGAATCTGGAGTTTACAAGTTCCCTCTTCCTCTGTGTGGGTTTTCTTTGTGTGCTCCGACTTCCTCCCACATGTACAGACATGCACGGTAGGTTAATTGGTAAGTCTAATTTGCCTGCGAGTGTTCACAGTTGTTTGTGTCTTTGTGTTTGCTCTGCGACATGTCCAGGGTGATCTCCACCTCCTGCCCAATGTCATCTGGGATAGACTCCAGCTCCCTTCTGCAGGATAAAATGGGAACATCTGGATGGACTTTTACTGTTACATTGGAGTTACACATAAACAATTCACATCTTTAAAACACATTAGGTAAAGAACTGGATGTTTGTGGCTGACCCTTACCTTCAAATGATGTGAAAAGTTAAAAATGAATTGTTAAACACAACAATGCTCATACAAACAAACAGTCATTTCTCTTTAATCAAGTAATGTACAGATGGCTTTCCTTATATTTTAACTGTGAGCAGTTATCCAGCTAATAAAGCCTCCATTATTTGATATTGAAGAATATCATCCCATAAATACAATTACAACTACAAAACCCCCCATTTTTTAAATTATCTTTTTGTACTAAGCTGTAGCCATACCAGCACTTTTTATTAAAACCCATTAACTGACAGTAAGTCCCACCTGTTGGGGACACAGCAGATGAGTAAAGAAAAGTGATTAACGAAGTGTAGTGCATACATACCTTTTTTTTCTTTCTTTCTTTTTACAAATCGTCCTCTCCTCTGGCTCCCTGATTACTCATTTGGTTTTCGGATGTCGCACATGACACTGCACAGGTGTTGCCACTGACATTACCACTGACACGTCCTTGCGTTTTGTCAGGCGACTGCAAAACTAAAAGCTCTTTTCTGGAGTAGCACATAATGCTGGCAGGCTACGGCCATGGGCATAATGAAAAAGCAGCTGTCCAAGTTGGGTGGGGGTTATCAGTGCAGAGGGTTACTGTAGAAAAAAGGCTTTTTGGGCAAAAAGGTTAATTCTCACTTACCTCTTTATGGCATTATCCAAAAATGCACCACACCTGAAGGCTCACATTATTACTTCATAATATGAATGGTGTAATTTTAATTTTTACCTGGCAAATAATTTTTAATGGGAAACTAAAGATGGCGTTATAAAACTGTAAAATCCTGCTTAGAGTTTTTTTTAATTTCACATTGGGTTTCCTGGATCTTCTTCATCTTCTCACAGTGAATCCCCACCAACCCGAGTCCTTGCATCTTTTTTTTTTCTTTTCTTTGGCCTCTTAAAGATAGAATTACATCCCAATGATGAGCTGGAGGGGTGAAAGTTTGCATTTGTTCAAGTCCTTGTTTAAAGTACTGAGAGGGAATTTTATAAGTTTGGTCCTTTACCGCTCAAATGTTAAAACTGATTAGAGATACTCCCCAAGGTTTAACTATACATTGACAACTTTATAGAAAAAAAGACAGCTAATACAGCATTTGTCACACTTGAGACCAAAACCAATAACGATAACCTCACTCGCCTGTGTGTTGTTGAAAATTATTCCAATGAAAAATGGTGTAATATAATGCATTTTAAAGGTTTGGCAAAGTTTTGAACTGTCCTTCAATCTCATTAGCAATTGAAAAAGTACAATAAATGCAAATAGAACAGAAAGCCCCTCCATATAACAGGCATACTTTTTAGTCCCTGCTACCACAGGGACTAAAAAAGTACTTTGCTTCTGTGGGCTTTCAAACTGAATTTCAGTTTGAATAGCAAAAGCTAGACCCAGCGGTACACTTTCATTTACATTCACTGTACCTGACATCACCTCAGTCTTTCTTTTGTGTCATGCTGCCCATATAACCAGTTCACCCTCAAAGATTTTCCAATGGTTCATTTGTATTTTCGCAGGAAAGAAACCTGCATAAAAGAAAGAAAGAAAGAAAGGAAAAAAAAAAAAGCGGCATCCTTTTAAAAGCTAATCATCCTGTACTGGGCTTTATGTTGTCTGGCTAACTGGCTAAGTGAGCAGCACAGTTTGATTGAGAAATCAAGAGGACTGCGTCAAGAAAATGCTTTATGGGAATGGTGCATGTATGAGATTACAGTTTACAGTGGCTTTTTGGCTCTGATGAACACTTCCCTCATTATCCCTAACTTCAGTGCATTACAAATCCCTTCAGATAACAGCATCTTGCAGGCCTCTATCATCCTTATACAGTACGGCAGAAGAGCATTTCATTACACTGTCACCCGTCATAATCCTCCGACCAGCGTGGCCCTCACGGAGCATCAAACAGATGACTCGGGGAACAGAGGGAAAAGAGAAGGATGAGGGAGCCGGAGACGAGGACGGGGGCGGTGTAATGGCGTGTGTTTGTAAATAATCTCTCTGTCACGGTGGTAAATAGCAGTTTATTTAACAAGCATCACATCACAGGAGCGCTTTCACCCTCCGCCGCCCCGTCTCTTCTTCTTTCCCCCTTCATCCCTCTCTCCTTCCCTCCTCTCCTCTTGCTCTCTCGTCTTCGGCTGTGCGGTTACAGCAGAGCATTAATAATAATAACAATGATAAACAGAGAGGGGAGATAACCACAGTAGTGTGTGTATAAGAGGCCCTCGCGCTCAGCCAGCTTACAGCGCTTAGCCTCCATTAAAGATGGGATGCGGAGGGGTGGGCGGGCGGGGCGGTGGGGGGGGCAGCAGGAAAATAAGAAGCTGTTATTTTGCATGATATTAACCACATGAAAGCGTGCGGCTGCCGAGGACAGTAAAAGTCGCTGAAGAAGACAGAGGGAGGGTGCAGGAGAGGGAGGCTTGCTGGAGGAATAATGTAAATAGTGACTGGCTGAGTTATTGGGCATAGCACTGTCACTGTGAGCATGCATGTGTGTGTGTGTGTGTGTGTGTGTGTTATCATATGCAGCGCTGTCAGACGGTCCATTGTTTGGGAAGCGATAAAAGGCAATTTCCCAGAGTCCCTTGTAGAACCACACGCTCGGCTTAATTTGAGGGCCATTTTCCGTGACAGTGTTGACAGTTTATACATCTCTCTCCCTTTTTTTTTTCTCGCCTTTTCTATGTCTCTCTCTCTTTCTCTTCCCTGCATTCCCTCGCTTCCTCTGCTCATCCTGTGTGTGTGTGTGTGTGTGTGTGTGTGTGTGTGTGTGTGTGTGCGTATGCTCACTTTGTAGTAAAGAAGCTTGCATTCATGTCTGTGTTTATTAGTATCTCACCCCCGTGTTTGGCATGTTTCCTTTGAGGAGGCAACAATACCTGATACTCTAATACCTGTCAGTGCACACACACACACACACACACACACACACACACACAGAGCCCTCCACGTCTGATGGGAATGTTTTTCCCTCTGCCCCGTCTTAATCTTGCCCTGACACAGAGCATTGTGAGCTGTGCTGCGCTGCCATCAGAGGAGAGCATGTCCTCTCATCATCCTGAGAGAGGGCCTATTAGAGGAGCTGAGGATGATGGGAGGCAGAGAGGAGAGAGGGAGAAAAGAGAGGAGATCGCAGGTTCAGGGCAGGATAATTGACACGGAGGCTCCTATTGCCTGCGGAGGAGGTTTTTCTGTACAATGCCTTTAGTGAGAGAGCAAACAAGACATTGTGAACAAATACACACACACACACACACACTCTGGCAAACACATGTACAGTACATTCATGCGCGCACACACACACATGTGAGCAAACAGCCCTCTGTTCTGTTTGTGTGTGTGTGACTATGTCTGCGCTGGTTGCTTAACTTTTCGGTTTGGGGTCTTGAGAATGAAACTGATGTGAAACAAGTGAGTTAGTGAGTACAACAATGGCAGCAGTAAATTTTGTTTTTTACTCTTGTATTTCTTTGGCTTGTAGACTTATTTTTATAGAGCAGCCAAGTCGCACAAAATGCAAAAAGTCAAGACCAAAGAATGCAACCAAACACAGAAATAGACAAATAATACAAAAGAATTAAACAGAGCTGGAAGCAGAATCTTAAACAGGACCATTATCCTTAATTCTTACAAGGACTGAATGGAAACTGTCTAAAAAGAAAAAACTAATACCTTTCATTACGGAGATTACAAATGTATTTGTGTATTTGAAATTCCCTCTTCGCTTGGCACTAACAACAAATGATCCAATTGACAAGATAAAGTGTATGTTTGTTTATGCCCTCCACTTATCTAATGCTCCAATAGGCAGGATGACACTATTTATCTTCCACAAATCTCTGAACATTTCATTTGTTTTATGATGTGGTAACTTTATGATCAAGCTTTGGTTTGGTTTAGCCACAAAACTGACTCAGTTAGCATCTTGGAAAGGTCATGGCTTCAGGCTACTTCTTATGGTTGGGGATCTTCATTGTGATGGTTATAAACTGTTAACATGAAGTGAAGTTTAGGATAAAGAAAGAAGAAAAACATTGACTGTTGTAGGGGAAAATGGGAAACAAACAGGAGGTTTCTGTGTTGAAGTCGGATGTTTTGTTTGCCTCCCCGTTGACCCCGACCTCCTCAATAATAGACACTAAAGTGCTTTTTCAGTTGAACATATGCCAGTGGGGGACACTTGATAAAAATAAAAAAAAAACTCATCCTGTGGTTCCTTACTAATTAGTAATTATGTCACTGTCCCATTACAGTACGTCACCATGTGTATCCAGGCTTTTGTCACAGAAAATGTGCAGCATGTTTCCCATGGACATTGTGTTGTGGCAGCGTTGATACAACACTGTTTGGGCTGCATCTACATTATAACCATCTTTGCCCAGCATCCAGACCTGAACAAAGGCACGGTGAGACTATACAGGAGCTGTTGCATTTCTTCTTTTAAGCCCCCAACTCAAGTGGCAACAGAGTAGCTCAGACAAAGATAAAGCTGTGTGGCTATCAACTTACCATAATCTGTAACCCATAAAAAGAGACGAAAAGACTCCTGGACATTCTATTCCTTAACTCCGTTATCTTTTTTTCAAAGCTGAGCTCTCCTGCTTTCTTTTCCTCGCCGAGGCTGTTTTATTGTATTTTTGTGAGAAACTGTTCTTATTGTATGTATTTTTAAATATTTTTTTTTTATTTTCATATTTCATTGTCTGTGGAGAATTTCCCCACACTGGCGGTCTGGTGAACAAAGCCAATGAAGTGGTTTGATAAAGGCACATTTGGAGTTTTGATGGGGCACTATCTGCCCTTTCTGTGTGATAAGTCAGTCTTCGGTGAAAAGTGGATTAAAAAAAAAAACAGTATACGCTGCAATCTATTCAGTCTCACAAAGTTGACGACAGAAGAATAAAGGCCAAATACCATGAAGTCTTTAAAAAGTAACACAAAAGGTTTTGCTTATTATCTAAAGCCAGCAAGTTTTAATGTAACAGACTTTGGTAGAAAGACTGAATACATTCTCTGTATTGTTTGGAAGGCCTGTCCTGTGTACAGACTCCTCTCCTCACTGTATCTCTCTTCCTCTCTTTTACAAATGGCCCCACATAGGAAAAGAGAGTATTGTTATTTCAGACTTAATAATGTTACAGGACTCCATCAAGACAACGCTGCTCTATCAAACTCCAACTATCTCCAGAGATAATTTAATCACCAAATGCCAAACTGCCACGCCACATTTAGGTGTAATTTTCATCCATGCAAAGGTAATTTGTTTCAGTATTATGAATTAATTAAAGCCTAACGAAGATGGAGAAGGCTGTAGAATGTCTAATCAACAGGCCCTTGAAGACTGATTGATTCTCTCTCCTCCACACTCTGGCCTACCATGCTTTGTCGTTCTTGTTGTCACATTGCCGGTTCCCTTTTTCAGTCATTACTTTACCTTTTCTCTCTTCATATCCTGTCCTCTTTCTCTGTCATCGTGATGATTTAGACATCACCAAAGCTGAGGTGAGGTTTCATCCCGTCAATAATGTGTTTCTGTTCAATTTGTCCTCCCAAGAAGAAAAACAGCATTAAAGCCATTTCGGCAAGTTCTCAGACATTATGTTCAAGTGATAAAGCCCTCTGGCGGCTGTATTTAATATGATCGGAGCAAGAACAAAGTCAGGTGACGCTCTTAGTCCTACAGGATTAACGTAGATGAATAGATGAATCAATAAAAATGAAACTTTGAACGGGCGACCACTTTGCTCTTTGTTTCCAGTTCAATCCAGTGCCTGACTCTGCCAGCTCCAAGGTAATACAAAAATCACCAAAGACGTGGAGTCTCACATCTCTTGGCCATGGACTGCCCAGAGATGTCACCTACCTGGCATCAAGGTAGTCATAATTATGCATAACGTTAAAGCCCAATACAATTTAAATGGTCGAATTATGTAAAAATTCACCTTCTGTACAGTGGATATGAAGAGGGAAATAAGCTGTAGAGACCAAAAACATTTTTGTACCAGGCTGCAAACATAGTTATTTCCACTGTAACGTTAACATGGGGGTCTATAGGGATTTGCTGACTGTTGGTGCCACTCTCAAGTGGCCATGTAAGGAACTGCAGTTTTGGCTCATTGGTTCATGTTTCTTTTTTTTTTTTTTTTTTTTTTTTTTAATCTGATGATTTTGATCTTTTGGTAATATTTTGGTGAATAATTAGATTTTATTCCAAATCACATTTTTCTTTTTTTTTTTGCCTGGCTTCACCAAAGTACTAATTTAAATCCTGATCCTTGCTCTACACCTAACTAAATTGGGTGTGTGCCACAAAACTAACAAAAAAAAGTCACATTAGTGACAGGATCAGAAAATGCTTCTGTGTGGTTTCAGTGGGCATGGGAACAAAATATTTGTTTCATTAGTCAGCCTTTCAAGTATCTGTCTGTTTGATTCTGCATGCACCTGTCCGTCGTCCTACTTTTGACTTACTAAAAGATGCCTCCACTCTGTACTGCATCATACTTTATTATTTCTGTCTTCCCTGAAGCTTTTTTTCCTCCAAATGCTATATGATATTTGTTGACATTTAAACAGCCCTCGATTCATTCCTCATTCCAATATATGCCAGTGTGAAATGCATCAGGGCGGAGCCATGTGTCACTCAATCATTCTTGCAGCTGCTTGTCCCAGGGGCCCGGGACTTTGTTTTCACATACATGTACAAGCCGCAGGGTACCTGAAAGCGTCCTTTTCACCCCTAAACACTCACTCAAAGCACCGTACAGCAGAGCAAAAAAACACACTACACCATAAATCAAGGTCAGAACACGCTAAAGTCACATGCAGACAAGCCCTTCTCACGCACACACCACACATGTCAGGTGTTATCTGTCTTTCAGATCTGCAGGCATGTACACTGTGTATGGTTTCTCTGAACTATACACACACAGACATTCGCATAAAAATGCTCACGCCCAGACACATACAGTAAATACAACAAATGCCTTCTCATCTACCAATAACAACATACCTCATATCCAGCTCTTGATAATGTAAATATTTATCTTGCATGCTTGAGATAGTCAATGCATGCTACGTGGCTGAGACAAAATGTTCCAGGTTTGACAGTGCTTAGTCAGTCTTGGTTAACAATGAATGAATGAACCCTGCACAAACTTTGCTGTTGCAAACACAACAAGCACAATCGGGGATTACGAAAATGCTGAAAAGACAATGTCTTAACTTTCAGCCTGTGCAAGCCATGTAACCAACATAGAAAGTTTCAGTTGGATTCCCACGAGTCCTTGAAAACCTGGAAATTATTAGACTAGGTTTCCAGTCCTTGAACACTACAGGAAAATAAGAAAAACTCCTAAAACTATAATTTGGACATTCTTGTCTTTTACTGAGAGTAAACTGCAGGATGTCTGCAACAGTTAGCAGCTGAAATGATGTGCATGGACCAGATAAAGTTAGAGGGGCAGAGTGACAGGATGCAGCTGAAACTCTCTGAACACTCCACAAAACTGAGGCTTTTAGATGCATTATAATCATGTCAGGTAGGTGACATGAAACTGATTCCTCCGATGTGTTTGATTAGGATGACAGAAGCGGTACATGTTAGTGTGTTTGTCTAAGTATGAGCATCTTCTAATACATTTTATGTACAATAGAGTAACTGAATAATAGTTATTGAGACTTAACATCATAATCCATAATGTGTGAAAGTTAACAAATTTCACAATTGCTTTGTTTTGTTGAAACATTTTTTGCCCGTGCAGTAGAAAACATAAATGAAAATGGCAAAATCTAAAAAGACATCCCCAATTTACTAAATGCACATAATGGGAGATCGATACACCGTTCTGAATGAGTTTGTTTAACTAGGTTTAACTGACACGACTGATCAGCTGGTTCCATTTGTTTTGTTGTCTTCATCTCTGTGCAGCATGGAAAATCTATATCAGCTGACGTGAAAGAATAATTACAACTCACCGTAGTGAAAACAGTTGTTGAAGACTTCTCTCCATTTTTCTTTCAAAGATGAACCAAAGTTTTGTTTCTTTTTCTTCTTCAATGTTTTTTTTAGTGTCTGGCAAACAACGAACTTCTTCTACTCTGTTAATTACATCTAACATAGCCTTTTGCCTATAGCGCCACCCTCTAACAACGCTACAATGCCTAGTTTATTCACTCCAAAACAGTTAATAAAAACAAGTCTAATTTGCATTTCATTTCTCTTTTTTTCCCCACGAGAATTCAAAAGTTTGCTTCAAATTTGCTTGACAATTATGCAAACACAGCTAATGCAGCTTTGACATTGTTTCTTACCGCTAAGTAATAAAGCTACTCATAAGTTTTTCTAAGTTAGTCTCCAGAGTAGAATGATACTGAGCATCATTTGCACTTTGGGTGTCATAATATCCATGCTAAAAGCTTAATCTTGTTATGACCCACTTTAAGCTTTGTAAATTCCTTATTATATTTATGAAAGCATCTTTCTCTGTTCATGTAGTCCAGATACAAGTAGTCTATGTTGTTTTTATCTTGATCTGCTGTGATTTTGATGGGTAAAGACAGTGATATGGTTCTTTTTGTGTTTTCACAGATAGAATAAAGGTTTTGTAAAACCTAGACTCTGTTTTAAACTGTTGGTGGAGTCTGCTGGTTATTCAGATCTAGCCTTGGCAAGTGTAAATGCTGGGTTTTTAAGACAGACCTCTTGGTCTCGTTGTTGCCTGGATGAAGTGATGCATGATGGTTAAGGATCTAAACATTCAAAGGTTTGAAAATGTTTGCACAGTCCTACATGTTTTAATAGGAACTTGTATTTACAGGCTGTTGTCAGTGTTATGTTTGATTCACAGCTATGATACAGATGATGTCCTGGAAAATGATTTCTTTGCAAGAGTGGGAACCCAGTACAGACACAGATAGCTGTATGTGCATTCCTTTAAAGACAGAGGCGAAGAGAGAGTGGGAGAACAAGGTAGTCAGAGGCTGAGGTCAGAGTGAAACTGGTTGAGCTCATTTGGATCAGCTCCATAAAACAAACATTGTTTAGTGACAGGCACCAGGGTGTGTGTGGGTCTGTTTGTGTGGGTGTTTATTTAGACGCTATGCAGCACCATGGGAAATGCAACGGGGAGTGTCACCAGACAAACAAAACTGCACAACCTGGCATTCACACAAGCCGCTGTTAATGGGCCACCTCATACAAATTTCGACAAAGTATTTTCCTAATTGTACTAAGTCGTGCAGAAAATTCTGCTGTTGTTTGCCAAGAGTTTGACATAATTTCTGCCACAACCACAACCGAGACGTTTGAAGAAAAATGTACAAGTTTTCAATATGTTCTAAACAATTTGCAGTGAAGTGTGTGAATTGTTATGATTGGCAATGATTTTTTTGCAAATGGAATCTTTTAGATGCAAGTTTCTGCACAACAGCAGGCCACAGGAGTTGGTCATCTGAAAATTCATCCATCAGCTCATCGAGACTACTCTGTCTTGTTCTATTCTAAATGTAAAACTGATCCACTTACAACAAAATGCAGAAATCACCAATTATCTTGTTTTGTAGATACGAACAGTCTAAAACAATGCTCAACGATTGCTGTCAGCATAAAACTGAAACTTAGACTTTATTTTATGTGTCAGCTTCACAATAACAACCTGTCTGTGATTCACCAGGTGAGTATTTTTTAATTAGAACTAGCAGCTGATGGCTCAAAACTTTGTTTGAGCAGTTGCATAATACAGTTCTGATATGTGAACAGCAAGACTGACATCACTCAGAAACAAATAGTATCACTGGAACCTTCCTCTAAAAGTGAAAACTAGTCTGTGGAGAGGCGTTTAATTACATATAGTGTATTATAATTATGTCAACATAAATTCTATCAAAATAGGGTTAGATTCCTTATTAATATGAAAAATTGTAGCTTATTTGTGCAAACATGTATTTTTTTTCTATTATGCTCTAAGATTTAACTCCTGTTTGCCCCAAGTTTGGAATGTTTGTGTCTTTGCGCACACCCAGTTAAAATGATCTCCTGCTGGTAATCTTACTGCGGTGACAAGAAGCAGTTGACCAATTAAAAAATCCTTGAGCAAATATGCAATCAGAGTTGGGCTCTGAGGGTCTTCCACTCCACAGCCCGCCACGGCTTTTTCACAGCCTTTTTCTTATTCTGTTTTCTCCATCACGCTGAGCGACAGGGGTCTTTTCACCACACGCCGACACACACGCACACCAACACATTTGAAAAACACATGCACATACGCACACATGAACGCAGCACACCTTATTACTCTTTATTAATCTGCAGGGCGTTAATTGAAACCCCCCTGAGTCCGAGCCATACCTGCATTCGCTCTCTCATTATCAGTGAAGGTGCCTTTGGGGGAAGCTGAGAGGGGGGATGGTTGGCGAAGGAGAGGACTCCTGAGTCTCCAGTGACAGGCCAGTTGTACATCCCCAGATCTGGCTGAATTAAACTTCACAGCCAGTTGGTGACGGCGTCTCCTTTCCATCAGTAAAAAAAATAATGCCTGGAGCGAAACATGTGGATCTATGAATCTGTGCACGCACAGTATGTGCTGGGTTTGTTAGTCGTGGCCTCCCACTCTAACCCTGTGCTCCTATACAGCTAAACTCTAACCTTATTTTGTGTTTTGATTTTGATTTTGGAGTTTGCATGTTCTCCCCGTGCAGCGTGGGTTCTCTCCGGGTTCTCTGGCTTCCTCCCACACAGTCCAAAAACATGTTGAGGTTAATTGGTGATTCTAAATTGTCCGTAGGTGTGAATGTGAGTGTGCTTGGTTGTCTGTCTCTAAGTGTAGCCCTGTGATAGACTGGTGACCTGTCCAGGGTGTCCCCTGCCTTCACCCTAAGTCAGCTGGGATAGACTCCAGCCCCACCGCGACCAATGTGAGGATTAAGAGGTGTACAGATAATGGATGGATGGATTTTCATTTCATTTTCTTACTGAAAGGTGAGACTGTGTTGTAGTAGCAAAGGCTGCCACAAAGCCTGTGTAAGGAAAATGGAGGCATAAGTCAGCAACTGGATTGAGATTTACATTACATATAGGACCATTGTTCTTACACTTAAGTTTCATTTTAACTTGTTGTTCTCGTTTGCTTTTCACTCTTTGTTTGGTTATGTTTAAGCACCAAAACTACTTGGTTAGGTTTAGGAGAATAGCACAACTTAGGTTAAATTAATAAAGCAATAAAATGATTGGCAAAGATATTTTGATTTGAAACGGATTTGTGTCACAAACAAATATAATCTGGCAGCAAACAGTTTCCTCAAAATGTAATTGAGAATGCAGTTTAGTTGTATACAAATACATTGTGGGGGATACAGAGCTGCCCCCTTGCAGTTTTTCACAACAACCTGTGTATAATCAGAAAAGTCTGATGCCTGAAAATCCCTTGAACCGTGACAATTACGAGAAAATCACTTTTATTATTTTGTTTGTTGTCATCACTGAACAATAAATACTTTCCTTAACCTCAGACTGCTCATATTGCAAAAGCTAAATCATGTACAAAACCCTGTAAACCTAGAAACAATATTGAATGTCTGTTGTTGACACAGCAATCAACACAAACATTCCAAACTGTGAGCGGCTACAGTTTGCAGAAACTGACTCCTTTTTTTTTTTCTCTCCCTTTTATAAAGCTGTCAAAACACCAGCTATCAACCAAGGTCTGCCGACAAGTGACACAATCACTGTTTCTAAAATTTTCCTTTCAGTGTTTGTCAGAATGAGCAGCGTTTTGATTCAGTGTTTTTCTTCAGCACGATCACATTACCAGATTTCAGCTGTTTTCACATGTTGAAGTTAACAGCTTAAACTAAAATCTTTTGTAACTTTCAGAAAGCACACATTTTAAAAGACTGCAGAGTCAATTATTGATGAATTAAAGAGAAAATTGCAGGTTGACGACCCCGGTGAATTAGTGTGGAGGAAAATAAAGTAGAAATTGAATTTTTGGGGGGGAAAAAAGTCTACATATGCACTACAATAACATTTAGTTTTGTTTTTTTTTTAAATTAAATTTATATTAAAATATTACATTTGTTCCTGCTTCAAAAGCTACAACTTGGTCAAGACATCACAAAAGGGAGAGGAACAAGGTCAAGGTCAACAGTAAGAAAAAGGAGGTCAGAAATGTGTATTTGCACACATATGACGCGCCACAGCTTTATAATAATGAGCCTGCTTGGTGTCACAGAGAGCAGGAACAGACAAAGATAGGGAGAAATGGTGGCCGTCAGCAAGAAATGAATTTGTGGTGTGGGAATATTCACTGGAGAGCAGGTGTTGTGGTGAGTGAACATCTCTGTACTTTAAAAGTTTGCTATCACATACCAGGATATGACATAGCTGGTATTGGCAGTTAAATGCTATTGATACTTACTGTGACAGATACTAATGCGCCAGGATCATCTTGTCTGATATAAATGGACACCATGTTTTATGGTATCACATGAGAGAGAGAGAGAAAGGCTAATTTAGAAGTTTGCAAGCCTAAAAGATAACATATAATTCACACTTTATGTGTTAGTGAAGCTGAGTTTCTGACAGATCTGGAACCATTGATGACGCCGGTGCCAGAACCACAAGCTGCTGCTGATATTGGAACCGAAGCGACTGCGCACGCTGCAAGAACCACAGCAGCTATCATATCTCTAGAAATATAATGCTCCAGTCAAAAACATGCATCTTTTCGTTACAGATGCAGTAAAGTCTTGCCTTTTTACCTGCACAAAACAGGCCCAAGCACGAAACCTAGCTCCGTAGGTAGGACAAGTGTGGACTCATGTCTTGACTGGCTGGAGTTTATGCAACATGCACAAACACAATAGTTCGCTGCCATGAAAGATTGTGAAATGCAATATAATCAGCGAAAAAGAACAAATGCTTTACCAACTACCACTGGATGGTGCGCCGATGCAGATACGACTCCCTTATGTGATGTAATATGACCCATTGTTTAAAAAAATGGGTTTAATAGTGCTGCTGAATTAGCTTAGTTTTTAATCTGAATTTCTGCCACCATGTCTCATAAAACCTAAAATTGTGCATTAACTTTTCCAACAATAATCTCCAAGAAATATTAAGTATTGATTTAGTAAAAAATTCAAACTGCAAGTTGTTCTTTAAAAGAAATGAAGAAGCAGATGAGAGTTCTTAAACTATGCAAGTCAAATAATATTGTATTAAAGAAATGGTCTAGTTGGGACAGGTTTAATTAGACATACGGTACGAAAGAGCTAATAGGTGTTTAATAATTCACAGTATTTAAGGAAGAGTGCAGTTGATCAGCAGACCTTGAATTTCTGCTCAGTTTTCATCTACGGCGGGACATTTTTAAGATGGATGTGTTTCTGATTATCGCAGGTGTTTAAGCGTCGTCTCAGATTTTACCTTTCGTCACAGTCGAGCCGCAGAGTTTAAAAATAAGCCGAGAGTTTAGTTTACACAGGCACTGCTGGATATGGATGTGTGTATATATGATGCTGAAGGGAGGAAAGTGTGTATGAGTAAATTGTGTGCTCGCTTATGGGTGCGTGTGTGTGTGTGCATGCGTGTTCGCCAGGAGAGAAGAGGATCCGATTAGTACTACTCTGAAAGTAATTACCTTAATTAAAGCAGTAATGTGTGGAGACAGAGGGGAGGAGAGGAGAGGGGGGGGGGAGGCAGGGGAGAACCTGCCATCTTTTATGGGGCAGTTTAGGGACTGTGTGATTTAAGGGGCACACTCAACAGAGAGGGGGGGAGAGAGGGGAGGGACAGGGATACAGTTGGGGATGAAAGAAAAGCGGGGTCGAGTGAGAATGAAAGTGGGGTTTTGTTATTTTTGTTATAAGAGTATGAAAAGAGGTGAAGGTAGGAAAGTGAGTGAGGAAGAGAGAAAAACTAGGAGACTTTTTTTTTACAGAGATCCGGCCACTGAAACAACTTTATTTTTCCTTCTCCTGTTGGCAGACTTTTGCTTTCACCTCACCTCTAACTATGTTCTCCCCTCATCCGTGCAAACATGCACAAGCACACAAACACACACACATGGAAAACAATCCACAATAGCTTGATTACACACCGTCAAAGCTCATGTTACAAAGCAGATACACTGAGCCTTATCTGGCCTGGCACATTACTCAACCCTGCTATGGCACTTCCTCTGTAAGCTATTTGTACCCCACCAGACACACAAACACACACACACACACACACTAGTGCCAGTGAAGTGGTCTGATACCACTGGGTGTCTGATGTGGGTTGGGGAGGGGGGGGGTTCTTTTCTTCACCTGTGCCACTGCCCAGCTCTGCCTCACTCACCTTATCGCTGATAAAATACTTTCTCAATATTGTTCAGCATGTTTTTATACTTTCCAAGGTCCCACTTTGTGGTTTGCATCGGCCTTGCATGTGTATGCATCCTTGTATCGGGACGTGTTTGTGTGTGTGATCTTGTGTCTGTGCGTTAATGTGTATACTATCAGTTCTGTAGAACCAGACAAAGGCTCGGAGAGCAGTTCGCACATTTGCATGAGTTGGAGGTCTCGTCGTAATGGTTGGTTAATGGAAATCAAATAACAACCTACGGAATACAGTCAGCAGTGTGTCCTTGTACCACATACACCTGTAAGCTGTGTGTGTGTGTGTGTGTGTCTGTGTGTGCGCATGTCAGCAATGGGCTCGCAAGTGAAATAGCATCTTTTTTGATAGAGTGATAATGAAAATAATAACATCCCTGACAAAACATTCATAACAGTAATGATGAATGCCATATTTCTCAGAAAGATACATCAGAGGCGTCTTGGTTAAAAGAAAACAGTGGCCGGCGTCTCCCACACCCTCAAATTATCTGCTGCTTTCACATTTCACTGATAGCATAGATGAGAGCTGAGGAAAATGGACACACAATTATGCTCACTTGTCGTATATTAATACTGCTTCTTGACATCTTCCATGGACCCTGAGCTGTCATCTCTTTGTCTGCTTTAATTGAAAATTAATGGTTAGTGCGTTGCCAAGGCAACAGCGGCAGTGGTGGTGGGTAGTGAGTCACATTCAGACAGACACCAGTGGCATTGTTTGTCCTGTCTGACCTTGGAAGTCAGGGGAAAAAAAAGAAAGAAGAAAGGCAGAGGAGGACAAAAAACACATTAAAAAGAGAATGGAGAGGTAAGGGTTGAAATGTTGTCCATTGGAGCGAGGGAGAAAAATAAAATAAAGTTATTGTGGCGTGGTTTTGGCCAGGTAGAGAGAAAGAAACTGTGGTGGGGTGAGTGAGGAGGGGACTGAAGATATGATGTCAAAATGCCAAATGGGGAGAATTATGTTTGAGTAAGAAAGCAGAAAAAGGCCTGGTGATTCTTTTCTGGAGCGACAGGATTACCTTTGTCCTGATGGAGTCAGAGGGCACTTTATGGCCCCGTAATCATCTGGACACAGGTGTGGGAGTGGGCCAGCGTGAAAGGCAGAAATTGTGTGTGTGTGTGTGTGTGTGTGTCTATAGAGGTTTGCGTGGACATGTTGGTCCTAATGTTTACAAATCCATCAGCGTGGACAGTGTGCCAAATGGACACTGACTTCAAGGCCAGGCATCCGCAGATTGACAGAGAAGCTTATGGACGTCATACAATTTACTCTTGTGGCGAGCTCTTCGGGGCCAAGATGAGGAGAGATGCAGGGGGTTACAGTTGGCATGATGAAAAGCCATTTATAAAAATATAAAAATCACACACGACTCTGATTTACTCTCAAAAGATGTCAGATGTCGCACTTAGATGAGGAGTTTGGGAGAAAATAGATACAATTGAATACCTGTTCAAATGGTGTTTTTCTTTTTTTCATAATTGAATGCATTGAAAAGAAAAACGATGCAGTGTAGCACATAGCTACTGTACCGTACTCCTCAGTGTTATCCCCTGTTTTGTGGAATGCTGGGTCTATACTTGATGTTTATAAAACCAAAAAATTAGAGAAAATGTTTTAATGCAAACTAATATTGCTTTCATTGCAGCAACCCTTCAGTCATTTCTGCTGTTCCTATAATGGACACACAATCAAACTTCTTCCAGCCAGATGTGGAAGTGTGAGGGTTCATTTCCGAACAAAGGAACATCAGATTTATTTCCACTAGAGCCATCAGACACATTTTTTACGACATGGTTCCTCTCTTGTATATTTGAACCTAATCACCACATTTGGAAAGAGAGCTACTTTCTTTGGGTTAACAGATGAGGCAATATGATAACCAGCTGCATTAAGAAGCCTTGTTAAAGTATTAGTACTCATTCAAACTTCAGCCACACATGGTCACACACAAATTTTAACGCACCGAGGGCACAATTCCTCTTCCTTCTTTCAGTCTTGCTCGATGGATGCTGTGTTGAGCTTTTTCAGACTCAGTGGGTCAATGAGTGAATATTATCTAAACCTTGTCTTCAGAGACAAAGGAAAATAACACAGCAATGCTTCATTATGTGGATTCTTGAGTGGATCCTTGGCGACTTGTTACTGGTTTTAATCGTACATTACAAATTCATACTTTAAGTCCTCGCCGCACTTCAGGCTTTAGAGAAACAACTCAGTCGAAAATTTTTGCAGCACTCACTGCAGTACTTCTGCGCGAACAAAGCATGTGTGTGTATTTGCAAGCGATTGCTTGATCACAGCTCAAGTACACCCACCAGCCTGACTGCACTTGTGAAGAGTTGTGTTTGAATGAATCATGGTGCATGTACAATGTATCTTCAAAAACATTTACCTCGCGAGCACTCTTTCTGCACACAATTCCGTCTTTCTCATGGCCCAGCCTAAAATGTGGACTGATAATGAATCTAACGCACTCATGTGCTTTAGGGTTGGAGGTCATCTGTTTGTGCGTGTGTGTGTGTGTGTGTGTGTGTGTGTGTGTCAACGTTTGGACATAGATGTACAAGCACTTTTGTGTGCATATTTGTGTGTTGTCCATCACCGCAGTGTGATTGAAAAACTCTCAGAGGGTTGGGAGGTCATGGCACATTTATTGATTGGAACTTTCTTATGCAGACATTTTGTGAAGGTTGAGCGACTTTCCATTCCCATTGTGTATTCGGGTACAAATGTGACGATTCGCTGCTTTTGACAGTTCACATAGCATTTTTTTTTTTCCTCCTTTTTAAAAAAACTTTCCAAAAAAGGTTTTTTTTTTTTTTCTCTTACCACCTACACAACACAATGTTTCTTTCCTTTATGTCACTGGGAGCACATCAGTCAAGTCAGGTCAAGTTCAGCTTATTTATACACCACATTTTAAGCAACAGACGTTCACCCAAAATCTTATTCATCTGAGATACAAGATTAACATTACAAATTTACTTGACTGTTTTAAATGTTAAGGTATTACACAGAGAACACCCAGAGGTTTCCCTTTGTGCAAGTCCTTTACGACAGTGGCGATTTTTAAAAGAAAGAAACCTTCAGCAGAGCGAGATTCAGGCAGTGTGGCCATCTTCCTCAGCCAGCTGGGGTGGAGGGGAGAACAGAGAGAAATAAGGAGAGCAGTGGGATACAACAAACAACACATAGCATGACAATAGACGCGAGGCAGATTGGTGTGGGATGTAATTGCAGATGAGAAACATGCAGGTTTGGTCCCAGAGAGAAAAAAAAAAAAAGCAAAATAGTGAACTGTTAAAAAGAAACTCAGAGTGGACATGACTGAACTTCAAGGAAAACAATAAAGATGAGTCTTTTATTTTGAGGTGAAATTGCCAACAGTAGGACAGGATTTGATGCTGGGCTGAAGACTGTTCCAGAGACTTTGATTTGGAAGTGTGAGTGGGGAAATGAGAGGTGTAATTGTAAAGATTACCTGAGAGACCAAGGGGCAGAAAATTGAGTTGTAATATTATTAACCGATATAATGAGGAGATAAAACAGTAAGGGCTTTGAAAACAAATAGTGAGATGTTAAACTCAGTTGTGTATTTCACTGGTAGCCGGTGCAAATGAGCCAGAACCAGAGTGATGCGCTGTTTTTTTTTTAGTAGCAGTCAAGAGCCTGGCAGCTGCAGTCAATAGCACAACAAGAGAGCCTGTAACACGTGAAAATGAGTCACAGTTTATGATAGCCAGCATCCAAATGCTCAAATTATGCTGAAGAGACCCAACATGTTCTGCTTAGTCATACTGATCCATAGGCATCAGCACACACTTGTATATTCCCGAGTGGAAGTCTGGAGAGGCTTGTCCTGCAGGAATCTTTAGCTTTTCCCTTCCTGGTATATAATTGTTCATGAGGACCATTGAGATCAATATATACTGATGCAAGAATCAAATATATATATATATATATATATATATATATACACACATACATATATATGAGATGGCCACACTGCCTGAATAAAAACACACATACACACACACACACACTGTAAAAGAAATCTGTGAAAAAAGCAGTAAGGGCAAGGGCAAGGGTGGCAGACAAATTTATTAAAAACCAGTGGAATGCTTTAATATTTAAAAGCTGAAAACAAATATGTAAAAGTGTAATATTATTCTGAGCTGATTTATATACAGTAAAAGAGTGTCATTTTACAGTCACACATTCTAAAAATAGGAATTTTTACTATTTAAAAATATGGAATTTTGAGGACAGGTTGGAAATTAACACTCATTCTGGGATTTTACTAGATATCGTCATGACTTTAAAAATAACTAAATAACTAAATAACTAAATAAATAAATAAAAACTGAAAAATATGTAAAATAACTGTTGGAAAAAGGACTGATCATTTGTCAGTCACTAATTTGCATACTTAAAAAACAGCAAATATCTGTAGAAACAGCAATATCATTTGTTGATTTAAATACAGTAACGTTTTGATGTGGGCATTATTTACAATTTTGGTCGCTTTTTTTTTTTTTTTTACAGTTAACATAAAATATAATACTTAGTTTTTTGATTTTACTTGATAGCATATGTAATTTAAAAAACAAAAAAGCAAGAACAATCTGTAAAATAACAGTAAATTGTTAAGAAAAAAAATGTACAGAGAAAAAAAACAAACAGTTTTTTACAGTTAACAGTGTAAAAACAAACCAAAATCCAGAGAAATGCTAAATGGATCCATCTGCCAGAATCTTCTCAGGTTGCTCCTCCTCTCTTTCCTGCTGTTTCTCTAATGTTTGTATCTGTTACACACATTGTCAGACCTACTTTTTTCCAGCATCCAATTTCTCTCCACCCATCCCTCCACGACTTGCTGTAACTCAAGCACACCAGCTCACCTGCAACTCTGATCAGACACTGTAAAACTGCTCTATGCTACACGACAGCAGGTTTTAAAATTGGAGTAATTCAGCTTAAGAATAATGATATGGAAAGCCTTATCCTGCAAGGTGACTGGCTGCTTCCTTATGTTTGCTGTGTATGAAACCTTGGCTGTCTGAATCTGTGTTTTTGAGACTGCCATTGGTGCACTGCAGCTTCAAGGTGGAAATATTCAGCCATGCTGTCGACTTCTTATTTCACCCATGATGTGTCTTCCAGCATATGAAAAGCACCATACCGACGTGTTGACAAGGTTGAAAAATAGATTTTCACTGTAAGGGCTCTTAAACATATGACGCTTCTTCCAAAGTACATTGGACCAAACTTTTTTTCTTTTGAAGGTAGAGACTATTGGATGGCATCATGTTAGTTGGACAGAAATAAGTGAAACGCCCAGAAGCTATGTGAAACAACTAAGAGCTGACAGCATTTTAGTGAAAAAGTATTCCTTCTTGACTGAAAGCAAAAACACCCCTAAAGTGTAGATGCCAGGATTGCATTGTCATACTGTTCAATTCTTAAAAAAGTTATCTAATCGAATCCCAACCAGTATTGGATTCCAACTCATGTGAACTGTACTGTATTGTATTTGCATATTAATATGGTGTGGATGGAGTTGTTTTTTTGTGAGGATATGGATAGCAGGGTAAAACAGAGACATTAGCATCCTTCGTGCAAACCTGAGAGGTCAGTGGTTAGGGAGAAAAATGTCCACGATGTCTACTGACCGACCCCTCGACCTGTAAGGTGGATGTGATTAATGGGTGCATTAATTATCAAGCAATGAATGTACTCATGAATGAGACTGCTGACCAGTTGGTAAATAGATGATCGGTAATTATTATTTTTCTGGACACTGAGTCAGTCAGATACCTAAAAGGGAGGGCTCTTCCTTCCAGGAGGGAGCAGAGAAGGGACAGTTAGGTCAGATCCAAGATGTACTGAAAGATTAAGACTGAAAAGTTGAGAAGTCTTTGAGTCCCTTACAAGTCTCCTGTCGCGACATAAACCATTTTCACAGCCATGGTAAGACTGACAGGCACAACAGGAGAGTCTGAAACACATTTAAATGAAAGTAACTCTCAGGCAGTTGGGAAAAAGTCCAAAAATGGGTAAAAATGTTCAAAAGTCACAACAAAATTCCCATTGATTATCAAATGAAACTTGTATGGACATACGTTAGTCACTTGTGGCCGTTAGTGAAGATTCCTATTTTGTTTTGGGCAACATACAAAGGACAAATTAGTTTTTTTCACACTAACAAAATGAATGATTTTATCAGTATGGCATGGGACCACCTTGCTCTTTTCACTGATTCTTATTGAAACCACAGCAGCTGTCGACACTGAACTGGAATGTTCATGTGAAAGTTAAAATATTGTGGGATTATACAATGAATCCTCTTAAATAAACAGCTGAGGAAATTGCACCACAAGGTGTTTTGTCTGAGTTTATGGTTCATGCTCCTACTTGCAGTTCTGCAGTGTTAGCAAAACAGACCAATAGGCTGCTTCAGATGATGAAGAACAAGCGGCTCCCTCTGATGTGACAGAACTGACAGGTTTAGGTTGCTCAACAGTCTGATCACACACAAATGAAATGTACATCCAAACATGTATAATCATGTTTACTTTTCTCTGTCATAAAATGTATGTGAGTTTGCTTTGGTTAACTGATAACAATAGCAATTATGAAATAAATTGCAATGCATAGCAATTACCAGCACACAGAGCAGGACCAGTGTGTTTATAAAGTAAACTGTAGGGATTTGCACAGAAAGAATGCTTATAGAGGAATGTATGCATCTCATAGGAGAGATGTGTGATTTTCCCATGACATTTCAGTTGAAATTTAACCAGCACCTGTTGGATTTTATTGCTTAATACAAACATGATCAGGCTGGTACTAGTCAGACCATTCGGTGCTGCAGAATGGTCTGACAGCACCTCATTATTATTCTGCTATAGGGTGGGAAAAACCCTCTGGCTTGTTTGTATTTCTTTAAGCCAATTGCACTCAGACGCGTCAACGTGTCCCCTCAAAATAGTAACAAGTAGAGTTGTATTAGTGGAATATTTACACGCAGGGAGACGAGGGTTGTTAAAATGCACCGGAAAAGCTGGCAGAGCTGCCTTACTGTAAACAGACAGTGGTGGGAAACTATGTAAACTTCATACTTCATTATTTTGTTAGTAGAATTGTAATGATTAACTGCGATAGTTTTGAGTTCCTTACACACCACAGTTCAAATAAAGATAGTTTAGTAACACTAACACTGACTTAAAACCATCACTGGCACCTGTCATGAAACACAAAGAAGTCTTTATGATCAAGTGTCATTCTGTTAATCATGTCATTTTTAATGCAAAATTGGCGATTTTTAAATGTCTTGACATTAACCAAGACAACACAGCCTCCCACTAGCATGACATAGCAGGCCGACTTATTAAACGAAAGGAACTATTTAGATTCATGAGTTACCATTACGTTACGTTGAACTGTTACATGTGCTTGGTTTGGACACTGCCTGTCATGAGACCATTATAATCATCTTATGAATGTTTTCCTGGAACTCAAGTGATACAGTTTGAACCAATCATTCAACTCTGGTTGATGTCAAGTTCAAGCTCAAACAATGTCAACTTTGCATTAAAGCTGACACAACTGCCTGAATGACATTAGCAGTCATAAACATTCATAAATACTCCTTTATGTTCATCACAGGTGTCATGTCAGTCTTGTGCACAACGCTTTAAATGAAGTGGCACCAATGCTTTTTACTCATCTACATTTATTTGTCAACTTACATTGCATGCTACTTTGTTGTAATGATATAATGGTAATAATATTAAAATTATATTCTTATAGGTTACAATAAGAGATTACTCGGTTGGTTCTATGGAGAACCCCCCCAAAAGGTTACAAGCTGCAATGTTAAAGTGATAATTCTTAAATAATTGTTATCTAATGATGTTCTGAATTTGGTCATTCTGTATAATTTAGACAGTTGCATGTGATGTTATGTAGTTTTAAAGCAAAAAGTTTTGTGATTTTATTTTTATTTTTTTTAAATGAATGAACGACTTTTACTCTCCTGACTGATTTCTTTCTTTGCTGCAGTATTGTCACGTGCTTTTTCATACTATTTTACATGCTTCCTCCACCTCATGATAAAAACAGTGACCCTTCACTCTGTCTCAAACACCTGCTCACACACAAAAAATAATAATCATCTGAAACAATAAACCTATCACACTGAGGCTCCTGCAGCCATTTAGCACCCTGTTACTCTATGACTACAACAGCATGAACAATCATGATGAACGCGACAACCAGAGACCTTGCATACGATAAATCTATTCACCGCAAATTCAAAAGCAATGATGTTCCTCATTTCAACCCAATATGAGTAAATTCACACAAGCACAGCCATAGTTCTCTGATGCCAGCACAAACAAAAAGCAATCAAATAGACGAATTGCAAAATTATCTATTCTCCAATCAGCAATACAGGTGGACACAAAGAGTGTACTGTAGAAAATGAGGATATATGCGACTGTAAACACTTCCTCAATCTTCTTAAAGCTGTAGAAATGACAGAAAATAGAAAAGATTAGCTTGTTTAATGTGCACACAGTTACACATGTAGCTGCAGGTGCTGCTGTCCCTTGAGGGTTTTATCTTTCCAGATCAATTTCAATGCTTATTAAATATTAATTGAGAAAAACATTTTTAAGGTCCGAAGTGAGTGCGTGTACATCGCATGTGCTCACAGAGCTGTGATTTGCTCTCATGAAACAGAGGAAAGTGGCCGACCGAGAGGCTGCGCTGCAGCTCAGTACGCTCGAGCTATGAGAAGGAATCAGGGAAGCAGGGAGGAGGAAGTGATATGAGTGACGGGCGAGGGGAAAAAAGTAGCTGCATGTTGATGTTATGGGAGGCTGAAGGAAGGGATTGAGGATGCAGAAGAAGGGGGAGACGGTAGAGCACAAAAAAGAAGGATGGATCACTTTCCCATATTGCATGTATAGCAGAATCCATCATCTTGGGGAGCCAGATGTGCGTCATTCACATCAAACTTTCCAAATTAAAGGGCCACCTCACCCCTCCACTCCCCTCTCTAATCCTGTCTCCATCTCCCTCTCTCTTACCAATAAGCCTCTTTTTGCTTTTACACACACACACACACACACACACATGCTAGCACACTTAAACGCATACATACGCACACGCTGTACATAGACACTTGCAAACTTCTTCCTCTGTTTCTTTTTTTCCAAGCGAACTTGCTGAGAGGGCTCATTTATGATGTTTTGCAACAGCAGCATAGCCTTAGGATGCAAAACACATCTCTGTGCTGGCAGACAAGGCATTGTGGGTTATCTTATCTGATGTGAAAAGGGGTGGTGAATGTTATTTGCATGCTGCATTGATGTTCAAATAGCAGTTTGAATGCTTCCTCAGCAGGGAAGGATTGTGATTGTATGGTTGGTGAGCAAACAAGTGTATCAGATGGTATCAGACTTGGCCTACTTAACTATACTGGGTGAGACGCATGGGTCTGTACCATAAAAACTTCACTCAGCTTATACATCCATCCGTCTCCAACTCCACCATCACCCCTCCTCAGCGTAATGTACATATGCATGATGGTTTGTGTGCTCATATTCCTTGACCTTGCATCTGTTGCACTTTATGACAGCGATATGTTAAGTACCTCGTATTACCGTCATAAAAAAAAGAGGTCTATAAGTTGCTTGATGCAGCTTAAAGCCGCAGATGTAATGTCGCTATTGTGCTCTTCAGCCGATTCACCAACACAAGACACGCACTGGACCCTGGTGGCTGCCAAAGGCTGTCTGTCTTTCACATGCATGCCAAATGACAAAAACGAATGAAAAGAGAGAAGAGAGGCCAAGAGACAAGTACTCGCGGACAAGAGAAGTGCAGAAAAAAAGAAGAAAGATGAAAGGAAAGGTGGAAGAAGGACAGTAATAAGGAGTTGAAAATGTCTGAATTGTAAATGAGCAGACGACACTGACAGCAGAGCGACTGGACACGTGATGGAACTTTCATCCTTCAGCGTACTGTGTCATTGCCCTGTTAAACAGACAGGGGAGGATATACTTTTTCACTTTAGGCCCAGTTTCTCTGGGATAAGCAGGCACATGATAAGTGAAAAAGCAGAGAAACACCCTTACCTCTGAATCTTTAGCTCTTTTTATTTCCTCCTTTCTATCACACACACACACACACACACACACACACACACACACAGCCAGAGCGAGGAGACCAACTTTTTCTTTCTTTCTTTTGGGGGACGACTCTTTAGCTGCGCCGCCAGATGAGGTTTGATACCTGCGATTCCACAGTTAATCCTGGTTAGAATTCAAATAGCAGAGAAATTATGGTCTTTCTCTTACTTCCCTTTCCTCGCTTCCATTTTCACTCCAACGACGTCTCCCTCTTTTCAATCTCGCTCCCTCTCTTTTCTCCGGGGCCGGGCGCGGAAAAAAGCCTGACCTCTGCGTTTTCTCCCGTCCTTAAGATTGGTTTTAAATACTCAGCAGATTAAAGCACAGGCATGAAAGCTCACATTAGCCATATATTTAAAAATCCCCCTGGCCGATAATCCATGTATTTGTCAGAATCAAACACAGGGGAATAGAAAAGGGACCAATGACATGATGAGTAGCCTGAGCCAGACGTATTGTGAAGGGGAATTAGAAGGAGAGAGATACATTTAGTAGAATGTGGCCCAAGAAGAAAAGTCCTTCAGGATGATTATTGAAATTCACTCAAGACTGACTCACGTGAGCATTTGACAGGACAAAAAAGCGCTGTAGCAATTTGACGACCTCCGATGGCCTTCGCCGTCTTTCTCGCTCGTCTGCGGCTCACACACATATGTGACCTGTAGTGATGAAAGACTGATAGAATCTAATGTACATTTTTTGAATGGTGAGGTGAGTGTAAAAGCAGTTGTTAATGGATCACTATACTGCAAATTTTAGGCTTTCACTGATTTTAGTGTTGTATCCAAAAAAAGCAAAGATTTACTTTACATCCATATTATTTTTTAAAATTATTATTTAACATTCTTTTAAACTTCATGATTTATCAGCATTAAACAGTAACATAAGCTTCCATTACAAATTTGTTTTCTATTATTTCTCTCTTTAATTTCAGCATTTTATTTTATTTTTTAAATCTAACGAAGCCAAACAACCATTTTTCTGTTACTGCAATTGCAACATCATATTTCAAGTGTTTGTTTTGATATTGTTTGGGTTTTACACTTTAAATACAAGCAGTAAGAAAAGCTGAATAAATAAGTCCATGTTTCATCTTTGGTGTATTATACGAGTTTGTGTGTCCACATTTTGCAGAAAATTACAAGGGCATTCTTACACAAAAAAAGTGTTTTGACAAAAAAAAAATCTTGAGTTATATTCATAAACAACTGTTAGTGTCACTGCTGACAATAAGCTGGCGAGAAGAGTTAAAGAGGAGCGGATTGAATAGTCTGGGGAGACGTGCAGGTCAAAAGAAATCATTGAGCCTTTCACTACCGCAGCTCGTGTACACAAACAAATCCTGTTAATGTCAATAACCAGTTCTCGTGAATTCTACATCAAAACTTATATGAACATATTGAATTCAATGGCGTGAAGCCTCCAAGGTTATGAAAACTACAGGACATTAAAATGTTTTTTCTTTGACTCAGTTCAAAGGAGTGAACTCGTCATTTACTGATGAGAGCATTTGATAGCAAGAGAACAAAAAACTGATGCATTTTGAATGATTATCAGGGGAGAGGTGGCTTGTTTGAAATAAATGAAAGAAAAATCTATGCATTTTCAATGTCAGCAACATTAGAGAGCTTTCATTAAATGTTTTGTATGTGTGCGTGTGTTTCAGTTGTGGCTTCTTTGAAGTAAGAGTCAAATGGCAAGAAGTTCTACAGCCAGAGTGGAGATTGATAATACATTTTTCACTTAATATCTCGCTTTTGCTTTTTTGTTACTTGTGTTGCCGTCACCTGAGGTGATTCGTCTCCTTACATAATAACAAGTTCCACATAAAAGCTCACCTTCGTCAACAACAAAAAACAGATTTTCACTTTGTTTTATGTATTTATTTAATTTATTTATTCATGTATTATGACAAATGTAAAAGAAAAACTCTTTTCCTTCCATCTATCAAATTATCTCGTCTTGAGCTGGTTATTGTATCAGGGTTGTTATACATGTCAGCTTAACACTGATGGCCGCACTAATATGACAGAGCTCTCTGGGTTACATCTCTCTCTGTTGCATTGAAAATCTGCTGTACAGCAGGGAAACGCCACACATCACATCTTCAGAAACGCACACACACACGCCACAAAGGTTGCCCACGAAAAGCCAGTTCTATCCTATCCTTCCTCTCCATCTCTCTCTCTCTCATTTCTTAAACCAGCCACTGACAGCACACAATGCAGAGGTAAAACCATGGAGGTTTTTTCCACGTCGTTCCCTGTGTGTGTGTGTGTGTGTGTGTGTCCATGCGTGTGTGTGATGCTTCCAGAGACAAAGACCCCTGCTGTAGGGAGTCCTGTGGGAAAGGCGTGCGGCCGGAAGATGTGAGCGCGTTGGCGAGTGATAATGTCAGCTGGAGAGATACGGCGTGTCATTTTACACAACCACACATCAAAAAAGACAGTGGGGGGAGAGAGAGGAGAAGACAGCATGTCATTTGTTTGCTTTGATACAAGATCGCACCGAGGGAGGGAATAGAGGGCTCTGCAAAATGCATGTGTGTTTGTGTGTGTGTCTTTTTGACAGTGCGTTTGTCTGTCCAGCACGTGAGCAGATCAAGGGATAGGATTTCGGGGGGGATATTTCCTAAATGTCTCATATTAAGTTACGTTTAAACAGACACGCATGAAGACCGGCGCAGTTGTGTCACGTCTGAGCTCTTCAGCCTGCGTGCAGCATCACGGAGGCCTGGTCGCACAACGCCACGCTAAAAATCACTGTTTGGCTCAATGTTGTGCATTAACATTAGCCACCGGGAGTTTTGCTGTTTATATATTACTGCTACTTACTTCAGCTAAAATAACAGGTTTAACAGAGTGGCACAATGAACTCAAGTGTTACTTTAAAACTGTCACAGATTAATTGTTAGTTGTAAAAGCAATGGACATTTGACATTCAAAACTGCAGTCAGTAAGAAATTGTGACATGTAAGCAGTGGTTGAAGAAATAAAATGCTTCATTGGAATAGTGTAGTAAAGTACTTGATTACACATAAAAGTCCAAACAGTACCTACAAGTGCTTTAAAATAAATAAAACTATAATACTTATATTACTATTCTTATAAGAAAATGGCCTCGTGTATACACAATGAGATATTATGTGATTATGATTATTATTATTGACTGATTAACTTGTGCATTGCATTTTATTATTCTAGCTGTTTGAGGCGGAACGAGTGTGAACTACTTAAAGTAACTAGTAACTATTGCGGCCAGATAAATTTATTGGGATTAAACATACAGTATTTCTTGCTAAGTGGTAGTATTATAAGACACCATCAAATGGTAATACTTAGTAAGTAAGAAAAGAAAAGGACATCAAGTGAAATACGTGACTTGTTGTTTTCTACATGTACATTTAAAAAGAGCGACAGTAGCTTATAACAACTTGCAGTCATATCTTATGGTAAAGTGAACACACTGGGGCCTGTTGGCTGAGTGCGTTGAATTTAACCTCGTGTTTGTGCTATTTGACCCATCAGGTTAATTTTGACTCCGACACTTGCATTCTAACTTAGACACATCCTCCCAGTGCCAGTGTTTACCTTAGTGCATGATGAAGTGGTATGACAGGATTCTCACACAGGTGACTTTTCTAACAAGTCATTAAAAAAACAAAAGTGTACAGACATGCATTTTCGTTGCTCTTTGATTGTAAATAAGAATGAACTCTGGTGCTTGTTTCTCAAAATAACAATATGGCAATATTGACCTTACCAAAGAAGGTTAAACTGAGTTACAAAATCCTTCTCCAGCTTTGATTCAACAACTTAGGCGGGTTATCCTTCATTTAAAAAGATAATTTCTTTTTTTTCTTTTGCAACGAAAGTCAATTTTGTCTCAATGAGTGAAGGATTTTTTTGAAGATGAAAAGTTTCTCTTACTTTTTTCTTCACCTCTTTACAAACACCCTTTGTTTGTTTTTTCTCTTTTCGTTGTTTAGGAGCCTTGGTAGTGTGAGCAGTGTACCTGTTGGATCTACACACCAACCGGCTGGACTGCTCGTTCCTGGACTGGGTCACAAGTGTTTCACAAAGGCGTGAGTCCTTGAGTCGCAGAATGAGATCCTCTCTCGCTCTCTCTGGCTGTCCCTGCATATGGGAAGAAGTGTGTGAGTGTGTGTGATAAAACAGCTTGTTAACACGTACACCACTGCCTTGGCTGGGACTCCCTAATTATTCCCTTCCAACGAAAGGCCAAGACAAGGAGAGAGTAGTGATAAACACATTTTCTTAGCGTGTCTTTCTCTCTCTTTTTGCTTCAGAGTGTGTGTGTGTGTGTGTGTGTGAGCGAGCGCGTGGTTGTGTGATGCGGAGCAGCTGTGACAGTAAACATGTTTATGAGCGGCTAATAGAAAGCAGGTGGTGATTGGCTGTGATCCTCCCAGCAATCAGTGTATATTCAGAGATTTATGCAGATGCCACTGTCTGCACCAAGGCCACAGGAAGACAAACACACTTTGTTCACAGGTACTCCACCACCAAAGATGTGGAGAAGCTTTGCATAGACGCACTCTGTCATTTATTATTGTAATACTCGCAGCCCTGAGATAGCAGCAGTGTTTTTTTGAGCCACAGTCTGCTGTTGTCTTTGCATAACCACAGAGGCGGCGGTGGTGGTGGTGTGTGTGTGTGTGTGTGTGTGTGTGTGTGTGTGTGTGTGTGTTCCCACTTTGTCTTTATTTGTAAACATGCACACTCATATGTGCACCAGAGTGGGTGTGGGCACATATGAGCGTGTTTGTGAATGTTTGGATAATTTGCTCTGTGCACAGCAATCCCAGTGTGTTTATTTGTAAATGTGTGTGTGTGTGTGTGTGTGTGTGTGTGTGTTTGAGGCTTCTCTCCCTGGGTTTGACTTTCAAGAGATTTTGTGGGAGTTGTTTGTAAACATCAACAGCAGTAAGTTTTATTTTATTGTAGCTTTATTTTACAACATTATTCCCAGATGGCTGCTAAAGCTCACAGTTTTTTTTGTTGTTTTTTTTTTGGTGTAACACACATCCTGCACTCCTTCAACTCACCAGCACACATGTGCTTCTGCTTTCATTAGAAAACAAACAACATTGTCAGTGGAACTGATTCAGCCCTGATTCAGCAGTGAAGAAGATTTTTTCCGCGGCACACGCACACACCCACACACACACACACACGAGAGAGAGAGACCAGGATCAGCACCTCTTTGTATCAGCCCCCCAAATCCTGTGTTGAACGGATCAGACTGAGTTATTCAAGTTGGTGGCAGGAG